>NC_059391.1:28718145-28895645 GCF_019703515.2 Myxocyprinus asiaticus | reverse complement strand
GTCGCTTTGAGTGGATTCATTCGTAAAATCATCCTTGCGTAAATTGTCGCTTTGAGCGGATTCATTCGAAAAATCATCCTTGCGTAAATTGTCGCTTTGAGCGGATTCATTCGTAAAATCATCCTTGCGTAAATTGTCGCTTTGAGTGGATTCATTCGTAAAATCATCCTTGCGTAAATTGTCACTTTGAGCGGATTCATTCCTAAAATCACCCTTGCGTAAATTGTCACTTTGAGCGGATTCATTCCTAAAATCATCCTTGCGTAAATTGTCGCTTTGAGCGGATTCATTCGTAAAATCATCCTTGCGTAAATTGTCGCTTTGAGCGGATTCATTCGTAAAATCATCCTTGCGTAAATTGTCGCTTTGAGCGGATTCATTCGTAAAATCACCCTTGCGTAAATTGTCGCTTTGAGCGGATTCATTCGTAAAATCATCCTTGCGTAAATTGTCGCTTTGAGCGGATTCATTCGTAAAATCATCCTTGCGTAAATTGTCGCTTTGAGCGGATTCATTCCTAAAATCATCCTTGCGTAAATTGTCGCTTTGAGCGGATTCATTCCTAAAATCATCCTTGCGTAAATTGTCGCTTTGAGCGGATTCATTCCTAAAATCATCCTTGCGTAAATTGTCGCTTTGAGCGGATTCATTCGTAAAATCATCCTTGCGTAAATTGTCGCTTTGAGGGGATTTATTCGTAAAATCATCCTTGCGTAAATTGTTGCTTTGAGGGGATTCATTCGTAAAATCATCCTTGCATAAACTGTCGCTTTGAGGGGATTCATTCGTAAAATCATCCTTGCGTAAATTGTCGCTTTGAGTGGATTCATTCCTAAAATCATCTTGCGTAAATTGTCGCTTTGAGCGGATTCATTCGTAAAATCATCCTTGCGTAAATTGTCGCTTTGAGGGGATTCATTCGTAAAATCATCCTTGCGTAAATTGTCGCTTTGAGTGGATTCATTCGTAAAATCATCCTTGCGTAAATTGTCGCTTTGAGTGGATTCATTCGTAAAATCATCCTTGCGTAAATTGTCGCTTTGAGCGGATTCATTCGAAAAATCATCCTTGCGTAAATTGTCGCTTTGAGCGGATTCATTCGTAAAATCATCCTTGCGTAAATTGTCGCTTTGAGTGGATTCATTCGTAAAATCATCCTTGCGTAAATTGTCGCTTTGAGCGGATTCATTCCTAAAATCACCCTTGCGTAAATTGTCACTTTGAGCGGATTCATTCCTAAAATCATCTTGCGTAAATTGTCGCTTTGAGCGGATTCATTCCTAAAATCATCCTTGCGTAAATTGTCGCTTTGAGCGGATTCATTCCTAAAATCATCCTTGCGTAAATTGTCGCTTTGAGCGGATTCATTCCTAAAATCATCCTTGCGTAAATTGTCGCTTTGAGCGGATTCATTCCTAAAATCATCCTTGCGTAAATTGTCGCTTTGAGGGGATTCATTCGTAAAATCATCCTTGCGTAAATTGTCGCTTTGAGTGGATTCATTCCTAAAATCGTCTTGCGTAAACTGTCGCTTTGAGGGGATTCATTCGTAAAATCATCCTTGCGTAAATTGTCGCTTTGAGGGGATTCATTCGTAAAATCATCCTTGCATAAATTGTCGCTTTGAGTGGATTCATTCCTAAAATCATCCTTGCGTAAATTGTCGCTTTGAGGGGATTAATTCGTAAAATCATCCTTGCGTAAATTGTCGCTTTGAGGGGATTCATTCGTAAAATCATCCTTGCGTAAATTGTCGCTTTGAGGGGATTCATTCGTAAAATCATCCTTGCGTAAATTGTCGCTTTGAGGGGATTCATTCGTAAAATCATCCTTGCGTAAATTGTCGCTTTGAGGGGATTCATTCGTAAAATCATCCTTGCGTAAATTGTCGCTTTGAGGGGATTCATTCGTAAAATCATCCTTGCGTAAATTGTCGCTTTGAGGGGATTCATTCGTAAAATCATCCTTGCGTAAATTGTCGCTTTGAGGGGATTCATTCGTAAAATCATCCTTGCGTAAACTGTCGCTTTGAGGGGATTCATTCGTAAAATCATCCTTGCGTAAATTGTCGCTTTGAGGGGATTCATTCGTAAAATCACCCTTGCGTAAATTGTCGCTTTGAGCGGATTCTTTCATAAAATCATCCTTATGTAAATTTTCGCTTTGAGTTGATTAGTTTGTAAAATAGTTCTTATGCAAATTGTCGCTTTGAGTGAATTAATTTAAAAAAATCATGCTAACATAAATTGTCACTTTAAATGGATTCATATGTAAAATCACCCTAACATAAGTTATTGCTTTGAATGGATCATTCATAAAATCGTTCTTATGCAAATTGTCCATTGAATGCATAAACTCGTAAAATGATTCTTACGCAAATTGTTCGTATTGAACTGATCTGTAAAGCTTTTTTAATTGTATTAATAATTATGAATTGATTTGTTTTTACATTTTTTTTTTTTTACATAAATTGCTGTTTTGAAATGAAACATAATTAGAACAAATATGCAAATCGCTCAAAAAACATTTTCAACAAAAAACTAAATTTGTCGTAAGTCAGTTCATGAACAAAGCCCAATGGATTTTACAAACATTTAACACAGGTTATGTTTAATGAATGGGGCCCATTATTTGTAAAATGTAAAGGTCAGTGGCAGTTCAATGAATAATGAAACAGAATATCTGTTTTTGTGTCTGTGTGTGCTTCTTTAGGTGTGTTCACTAGACATTAAATCATCATTCAAACATATATGAATAAATAATCTTAAAGCAAATGAACAGTGGGACACTTATGCATTTAGACACACAAACACGCCAGCTAATTTCCGCATCTGGTTAGTGTAACCACATTAGCAGCCTTCACATTCTCAGCACCACCAAACTAATTCAGTTATGGCATAGAATATACAGAATGAAAAAGCAAGAGAGAAATTTTCAACTATCAGATTAAAACATTGGGCGCTATGAATCTCGAGTCGCTCATAAACAGGATGCTGAACTGAGGTAAACAGATTTAGCATAAAGCTTCAATAAACCATTTTAAATTAGGCGAAAAATCACAAGGAAATGATTCAGGCCTTTCAAATTTACCGTCGTGGCTTTGCAACAAAGCCAAGTTTCATTATGCGCTATCACACCTCTGATAATTGTCAGGAAGATATTTACAAATGTGTTTTGCACTTTATTTCGAATTGTTTTGTCCAAACATGTTATCGAAGGCACTGATGATCTATTTCAATCGATCTATTTAAGCAGAACTAGGCACATCTGAATAAAGATTACAGAGCATGGGTCACCCCATTTAACCGTCATGACATTTAGACCCCAAATGAGAAGATAACAGCCACATTCTGCAAACAAACCAGATATCGGATAAGGTATGAAACAGCCAAAGCTTGCTTTTAAATCTGTTAAACAGTGTTGTCTTTTTGGACCATACTTTCGAAAAAGCTTGTCAGCCTGGTATTGGCTTCCCGTAATGTGGATATCTTTTGATTTACATCCTGATGTCCAAAAATGGCTTTTGTTTTAGAAAAATCAGAACCGATAGGCTCTGTTCGAAAACCTAGTGAGCTGCCTCACTACCTACTGCCTACACAGTGCAGTAACCAGAAACAATCACAGCGAATGGGAAGATATCTTTAAATATTTAATGTACAGTTTTGCGGTGCGGGGTTTTGTACCAAATCAATTTAGCAGTGGATGAAGCTACCCAGTGCTTTGTTGTTGGAATTAACATACAGCTCGACCACTGATCAGATTTACCAATATTTTTAACCGATATTTAACTTTTCTGCTCAATCGGTTGTCGCTTTTTGATATCAAATCTACAGATAAATGGCACCATCTGGTGGGTCTGTAAAGGATGTCACCTAAAACGCCATTACTGTGCGTTCAACAGGAAAGAGCGGTATTCACGGATATAGCAACTTATTTTGGTCAACGTATACAGTCAGAGCTTTTAGCAAAATCCATTTGCACAAAACTCCCGACATCACTATGTTGGCTTGACAAACTACAACTTTTAAACTACATCCATCAAACTTTGCACAGACCCTCAGGCTGTTCTGAACTTTTATGCTATGACTTTTCTTAGTGATCAGATTTACGGTGTTCGCACAGCGAATGATCATTGATAGAATGTTTGTGCATCCTACTGTCAAAAATTCAAATGTAAACAAACCCACATTAAGCCTTAAAAAGAATATTCCAGGTTCAATACAAGTTAATATGAAACTACAGTGTGTGTGGCATAATGTTGATTACAACACAAAGTTAATTTAGACTAAAAAAAGCAAACATCTGGGTTACAGTGAGGCATAGAGCAATCCGTTTAAGTTTGAAACCTTTCCAAACGTCATCGTTTTCCAAAGCATCCAGTTACAGAGAGCATTTTCGAAACACTGAAACATGCCTTTGTTAGAGGAAAATGCGGTTCAAGTACAGATGAGAGGTGTAAACATAGCGTTTGAATGTGTTTTCAAACTCGTATTGGTGTAGACTTGGCCTAAGATACCTTAAAATGCTGCCTCCGTACATAGTCAGCCCACAATGGTATGGGACAGAGCACTCATTTCAAATCTCTGGAAATCTGAACAAAAACTTAATTCCCAGAATTACCAGTGTGGAACTTTATTCTGTATGCTATGTAGGTCTTGCACCAGAGGATTTTCTCTTGTTTATCTATAAGCTCAAAGAATTGTTGACCACACTCAATACAACACATGGCAGAATTTCAAACCCGTGGTCCATTCTGAAAGACACTGTACCAAAACACACACCCTTTGCTACAGAAGTCTTCCTTCTACAAGAAAGAGAATAATTTACCTTCCTGGAAGTGTGTTCCTCCTTTACTTCAGCAGAGGAAAATTCCGGATATCTGGTGTTTTTCTGAGCTGTGAGAATCTGGAATAATGTTTGTTTCCCTGAGTAGCAGATTGTGACCAGCACACAGGAGATATTTGAACTAACTAACTAACTAACAAGCAGACAATGAACATCTGGAATACAATTAGGGCAATGGATAGGAAGACAGACATAACAAAGGAAGACACAAAAACTTTAAACTAAGAGTCTCTTATAAGAGTCATTGGGGGGAAAACACAAGAATGATGTGACAGACCCCCCCCCCCCCCCCCCCCCGCCCCACCCCACCAAAGGTGGCTCCTGAAGCCCAAAAAAAGGAAAAAGACTATGAAGCAGAGCCCGGAGACAGGCGGTGACCAAGGGACCAGGGCGGAAGGCTCAGGGCTGTGCCGCAGGAAGTTCAGGAGGCGGAGCGGATGGAGCTGTAGGATTGTCAGGATGCAGAGCAGCCGGAACGGCAGTAGGCGGAGCGGACGGAGCCGCAGGACTCTCAGGAGGCAGAGCCATGGAGGACTCGGAGGGCGGAGCCATGGAAGATTTGGGAGGAGGAGCAGGTGGAGTTGCAGGAAGAGGAGCGGGAAGCAGAAGGGCCTCTGTCATGGGGGTCTCCAGAACCACCGGAGCTAGGAGCAGAGGGGCCTCCATCTAGGGAGTCTCCAGGACCACCGGAGCTGAGAGCAGAAGGTCAGCCCTTATAATTTCAGTGATGAAATCCTGAAGAGACTGACGATCACAGTCCAAAGGAACTAGCTTCCTCACAGGGCCATTAAGTCCCATCCAGAGCATGGTCCTGAGGGATCTCTCATGTCAATGCAATTGAGTGGCCAGTTTCCAAAACAATGGAGCAGTACTCAGCTACAGGAGTGGACCCTTGGGAGAGTTTCAGGATATGTTCTGCTGGATCCATAATGTTGGTCGGTTCTTCTGTCACAGTTTTTGTGAAAGGAAGAGACAAGAGAGTAAGGAAGTAGTGGATACAACGATATAGGAATAATACGAAGAAGAAGGTAACAAAACTCTACATCAGTATGCTGGCAACTAACGCACTACATACAAACAAGAACTGACACTGAAACAAGGAACAAAGGGATATATATACACTGGGGCTAACAAGGAGACAAGGAACACCTGGAATACAATTAAAATACACTTAAAGACCTTGTCTCATGTCAATAAACCTCTTCCACACAGTTCAAGTTTGTATTCAACTTATTTTTCTCTACAACCTCTAAACAGGCTTTGGATTTTCAGGATGACCACAGCAAAATTTCAGATGTGATGATTGGTCCACTGGTTAGTCCAGTTATGAACAATTATTTAGTCACATGACTTTTTCGTTTAAAAAATGTATCCACTTCAAGTAAGCATATACGTTTTTATGCACATTTTGGAGATTTTAATCACATCTTGGTGTTTCCATCCAGTGGTTTTTATATGATATCCCAAAATGTGCATAATGATATGTGGATGGAAACCAAGCTAACGTCATTCTTAGATTTAGGGCCAATCAGTATTACCTCTGTTTTATCAGAGTTGAACTTGAGACAGTTTGACTTCAACCAAAGCTTTAATTCTTGAATGCAGACACAGGTGACAAGGGTGTTGATGTAAATCTAAGTGTCATCCGCACAGCAGTGGAAGCTAAACCCATGGCGTCTGATTATCTGGCCAAGGAGTGGGATGAGAACTGAGCCTTGAGGGACACCGGGATTTACAGGAGCAGTGGAGGACATGTGTTTATGAATAACAACATATTGCTGCCCATCAGTAAGGTAAGAAGTGAACCAGTCAAGAGCTGTGCCAGTGATACCAGTTGCTGAGAGGCATGAGAGAAGTATGTTATGTCAGACAGCGTTGAATGCAGAGCTAAGGTCCAGAAGGATAAGAATAACTTTGCACTTTGTTAAAAAAACTCTTTGCTATTTCCTTGCCGCAATAACATCATGCTACTACCGCCCGAGAAAAGCAGGCGGTAACCTGAGATTTTATAAAGGGATGTTTGTCTGCATGTTCTGTCGATCATAGCAGTAAAAATTCATCAAATGATGTTGAAGAGTGTTATAACCTGGCATATACTGTATCCAAATGCATGGTGTAGTCAAGCACAATTTAGCATTTTAAAGAAATGATTCAGGTGTCTGGATCACAGTAGTGATCCTGTACAGTCCAGATCATGGTGGTCTGCTGCATTCTCCATTATAGAGCACTCAGAATCGGCCCACAAGATAGAAACTGTGCCATATAAGTGTTGATTTTGTTGGTGCATTTGGACCGTTGCCTGATCTGCATAATTCCTTTAGTGAATCAGCAGTGTGTGCAAATTAACGGTGCTTTTACGGGGTGCAATTCGTTCTTGGTGAATTCTACTCTTAAAGTCAATATGAAATCAAAACCAACTCTATTCACATCTTAATAGACATTGCTGGTCTTATTGTGAATGTTTTATCAGTGCAAATTAATTCTGCAAATTTAAGACAGAAATGCACATTTGAATGCTAAAACTGTGCACTCAAATTTTGTTTACGTGAGAAGCACTGACTATGACTTAACAGCCGTTCAGACCGGTCACATTGTTGCGCTACAAAAAGCTAGATGCAGCGCAATAAATGCAATTTTTACAGAATGCTGGTGTCTCAAACCACATTTTTAACGGCTGAAGTTCTTTTTAACTTGAAAGTTATTCATCCTGCACAAAATGCTGAAAGTTTGGCATCCTGCACAAAATGCTGAAAAAGAAAGCGAAACACGGCGCAATGGTCAAAGATGTCCATCTAGCGCATGTTTCCATAGAAAAACAAATGAAAAACTGAGTGGATGGATGCAAAAAAAACTAGGGATGTGCATAAGTAATCGATTAATCGAGTACTCGATCAGATTTAAATTTTAGACCTTTTTTTGTCATTTTTTAATATAGATTTAGTTGTTTATGCATAGTGTTATTTTTTCATAAGAAAAAGAAGTTGCAAGGTTGAATGCTGAACTTAAATTCTAAATTTCGAATAATCAATTACTCATTCTGTAATCGATTAATCGATTGCTCTGCCTCCTGAGAGTCCTGCGGCTCCGTCCGCTCCGCCTACTGCCGTTCCGGCTGCTCTGCCTCCTGACAATCCTACGCTTATTTCTGGAACCTTTATGACTTTTACATTTAAATAAAATTCAGATTTTGGTCAAATTAATTTTTTTTATTTTGTTTCCATTCACAGCCCTAGTGCATGCTATTCTAAAGAATAATACTGTATGTATGTTTGCAATCTTTCATGAAAATGCAACAAACTGTTCCGCTTCTAAAACAACCTTGTTTTTTGGCTGACGTCACCTACGTCATGAAAATCCAGTATTAAAGATGTTGGTTTACATTTTCAAACTAGATTTGCATTTTTTTTAAGGGAAGTCAAGGCAGCCAAAGAATAGTGGTAAAGTTTTAGGTAAAAAAAAAAAAAAAATGCCTTAAACTTCCATTTTGTTTTCGATTTGTTTTATTAATAAAATCTATTTATTATTAATTATTATTTTATTTATACTGTATACTACCCCATATACACACACACACACACACACACACTTTTTTTTTAAAGATTTATGCATTTTAATTTCATAACAAAATTCCATCAAAGTTTAACAGAATAAAATGAAAAAATAAAGTTTATTAAAGTTAATTTAGTTAAAAATTGCACAATTTAATTTGATGGAATTTTATTATGATATTGAAATGTGTAAATCTTCAAAATAGGCTAAAAAATTCAGTATAAAAAGATTGATAGTAATAAGCAATGCAAGTAATTATATAAAAAATATAAATAAGACCAATCACTATTTTGGTTTAAAAAAATATTCTATTCTATTCTGTTCTATTCTATTCAATTCTATTCTATTCTAAGACCAATCACAAATTTGATTTAAAAACATTATATTATATTATATTATATTATACCCCAAATATACAATAGATTTATAATGTAAGCCACCTGGACTATTGGATCATGATAAACAGCAATTTCGGCATTGTTTTTTTTTTTTTTTTTTTTTTTTTTGCCACTATTAGAGGTAATGCAGCCTTTCTAAAATGTTGCCAATTGTTCTTACATTAGATGACTTTAAACTGTTACTATTGTGATGCCTGCCTTACCAAACAAAATCAACATTGTTGCAATCAGTGCTTGGGTTCGACTTGATTCAACATTGAATCAATGACTCTTGCAATTTGGGGACTATTAGAGAGACAGACAAAGAGTCATTTTTAAATCCTTTAAATTTTGTGTCTCAAAGGAAGAGCACAACGGCACAGAAGAGCTTTTTAAATGATTTTCATTCTTCCTTCTACAATAGAAGAATAGCATGGGGGCAGATCCGTGAGCGGTCCATCCGTACAGGGACTCCAAACGTCTTCTCACAGTAGCTGAAGAACACGGCTGCATTCACACATCAGATTAGATGGAGGATTATGAATCTCTCAGAGAGACAGAGCAGGTGTTTACCGGCTGCTCAGCTCTGCGGTGAGGCGATACGGGATGATGAATTCAGGATGGCATCGGTCACGCACCCTCAGCAACCTCTAACACACGTCAACACGTGAATATGCAACATGCTGGTCTCTCCACCATGTGACAAACTCAGGCAATAAACAGCACAATTTTAGCACTCAAACACCTGAGGAAAATGCTATTGCTCAGAGTTGCTCTTTTATTGCTCAGGAGATGTAATGGGGTTTCTTCCCTCAGATGTTTCCCTTAAAATACCAGTGAACAGACATACAGTAAGAGTATGCGGATATCATAGCCCAGATCATTTACTGTTAGGGGGAATTTGATGAGAAATGTTTGAGTTCATATTGGCAAATCTGAGCACAGTTTGAGACATTTTTGAGATCTGAAGTTCTAGGTGAGACATGTGTGAGATTATTTGTTTAAGGAGAAAAAAGTCTCCAATTGTTCTTCATTTTGTCTCATTGCTGTCTAGGAGAAGCGTGTGTGACTTTTCTCAATATTTATAATGCTGTATTCATTGATTTCTAAAATCGTAAATATTTGAGCACATTTCGAGAATTTGTTGAGTGCTGAAATTCTAGAGGAGACACACGTGAGGTTACTGTTTTTTTATTCTTCATTAAAATAATAATAATAATAATACATTTAGGATTTAAGCATTTAACTTTCATATAATATTGAAGAAAAAATATATATTAAATTATTTTGTTAAAATGACATACTTCAATTTGATGGAATTTTGTTGAGACATGAAATGACTGTTTTTTCTTTAATAAGATAAAATAAAAACAAACTACATATTTTAGGTTTTATTGATTTAATAAAAAAAAATGATGATTTAATTGAATGGAATTTAATGAAATAGAAATGCTTAAATCTAAAATGTGTGTTGTTGTTTTTCCTGGAAGATTTCAGCTAAAGTTTTCAATGTTCTCCATTTGATCTCATTGCTGTCTTGGAGAAACAATCGAGATATTAAAGAGATTTCATTTGATTTCATTTCTTCCTATGGGATGTCTTAAAGGAATATTCCAGGTTTAATACAAGTTCAGCTCAATCGTCAGCATTTGTGGCATAATATTGATTATACTGATGATACTGTCCCTCCTTTTCTTTAATAAAGCACAAATGTGTGTTCCAGTGAGACACTTACAATAGAAGTCAATGGGGTCAATCTGTAAACATTAAAATACTCACTGTTTCAAAAGTATAGACACAAGACATAAACAATATGTGTGTTAACATGATTTTATATGTGTGATAAAATCACTTACTAACCACATCTGTGGAAAGTTATAGACAATTTTACAACTACTGTGTTGCCATGACGACGCAACACCTTAAACCCTTGACGATTTAAACAACGTTACAGCTCAAATAATACACGAGTTTTAACAGAAGAATTAATGTAAGTGCTTTTATAAAATTATAAGCTTCACATTTCTGCCTTTAAACCTCCAAAAATTGGCCCCATTGACTTCCATTGTAAGTGCCTCAATGTAACCTTGACCTTTAATAAAAGTCGATTTTTTTTTTTTTGTGGTAATCAACGTTATTCCACAAATGCTGTCGATTGAGTTTAACTTGTACTGAACCCGGAATATTCCTTTAAGATTTCTTTCTTGTATTCCCTACACATGTATATTCTTATATATTTCCTGTTTTAAATGACAGAGAAAATTAAATCTAATTTCTGGAGATGAACTTCGTTTACATTCAAACCAACAGAGTCTAATTCGATTTTATGTTTCTGTATCTGTGAGCAAATATGAAATCAACGTGTCATACGCCAGCTGAGGCCACATATTAAAAGCACAGAAACGCAAAAAGAAATGAACATATGTATCAAAACAGACGTTAAACTACAAGCTCTGAATCCTGCGAGCATCATGACACAATGACAAATCAAAATAGTCAAAACATCAGTCAGTGTTCATCACCGTCTATTGCTGCACAGATTTCCCAGGGAAAACAAATTAATGCAATAATATGAGACAATCTGCGTTAAGAGTCCTCGCCGCGTCTCCTGTTTACATGAGTTTAGCTCAGAGAAACACGCTTTTAATCGAATCAAACAGCTCAATTTGATTACAGATGAACCGCTGGACTCCACAGGGGCCTTAGAAGCAAAGTCAGACATTTTTTTTTATTGCCAAGTCCTGCTGTCCTTTTCTGCATATCGCGGCGCCGTTTTGTGGCGCGTTCTGCATAACACGGTGGCCCATGCGGCCCCATTTCGCGGCCAGCACACCGGGAAATGTCCCGGTTCTCCCAATGGCCAGTCCGCCACTGTTTAAACCTCTGGTTGGTGTGCAGTTCGCTCAAAATCAGCAAAGCAACCCAGAGAAATGCGGTTGAGCAGAAGTTGCTTTTTCAAAGCTCATGAGACTGAAAGACGATCTCGTGTGCGCGCCAGTTTCAAATGGGTGAGGAGGAAGATTTTCAGTGAATTAAGACTTAAATTCATAAATTATCGTTTATGTGTTTTTTATGTGCTCTTATATATCAACATAGGTCCTACAAGCAGTGACTTTTTATTTATTCTATTTTTGGATGTTTTATACGTACTGTACAGTATATACGAAGGCCTAAATTAAAAGTTTTATGTATTTAAGTAACAGAATGTATACTGAAAACAAGAGAACATTATAGGCCTAGTGACAAAGTTTATTTATGTATTTAAAGTACATCCTCTGGACAAGTGCCTTGATGAAGAATTGGCCTTGAACACAACACAGCGAAGTGCTGAGTCCGACAACTCAGACTCCATTCACATTTATTTACAGTTCAGAGAGAAACACTTCAGAGTGCTCGACCGTCAGTGACATCAAAGCGGCCAATCGCACAAAACACTGATTGTGCAGACTGTAAAAGTTCAGTCCGGTCGCAATAATCATTCAACAAAAAAAGGACAGCGCTTAATACTGCAGCACACAATCTCAGCACTATATGCCCTGCTGAAAACACCAATTCCCATGCTGATCTAAGATGGTTTATGCTGGCTTAGTGCTGGTCTAAGCTGGTTTGGTGCTGTTTTATCTTTGTCTGGTTCTGGTCTAGGCTGGTCTATGCTGGTTTGGTGCTAGCCTAGGCTGGTTTGGTGCTTTCCTGGCTGGCTTTTGCTGTTTGGTGCTGTTCTAGGCTGGTTTGGTGCCGGTATAGGCTAGTTTATGCTGGTTTAGTGCTGGTCTATACTGGTTTGGTTCTGGTGTAGGCTGTTTATGCTGGTTTGGTGCTGGTATAGGGTGGATTACGCTGATCTGGTGCTGGTCTAGGCTGGTTTGGTGCTGTTTAGGCTGGTTTATGCTGTTTGCTGCTGTTCTAGGCTGGCTTTTACTAGTCTGGTTCTGGTCTATCTTGGTTTGGTGCTGTTTCAGGCTGGTTTATGATGGTTTGGTGCAGGTATAGCCTGGTTTATGCTAGTTTAGTTCTGGTCTAGGCTGGTTTTATGCTGTTTGGGTTGATCTATGCTAAATTGGTTTTGGTCTAGGTTGGTTTATGCTGGTTTGGTGCTATTCTAGGCTGGCTTATGCTGGTTTGGTGATGAACCGGACTAGCACAGCCATGAGATGTACTAGCTGTTGAAGCTAGTCGAACAGTAGGGTAAGATGGGGGAAGATGACCCCCCACATTAACTTTTTCTTTTGACCAAGGGTCTTCAACAGTGGTACTGCAGGGGATCCGCAAATTATTGTTTGATCCACCATTGGCATTTGTAATAATCTCTCACTCGCACGCGAGCGACAGCGAGAGACAGGAGTATGAATTATCGACATGTTGAAATCCTTTGCAGCTTTATGCCAAATCTTAAAGTGTGACTTAACAGCGCTAGTCAGCAGAAGCATGCAGCCCAGACAAATCCGCTTATCACGAGCCACTCAATGCGCAACACACATCAGTTTCAGCAGTGCTGCAGTGGAGGGTCACGTGAGTGCCCCAAGTGGGAGGGTCATCTTGCTCCAGTAGTGGGGTAAGATGACCCCTTTTCATAATTTTTAATTTTGTGCTATGACAACAAAATTAGCAAATGTTTCTATTTATGTCCCTTGATAATATGTTGGATGATGCATGTACATGCTAAAAGTTTATATATATATATTACAGTTTAAAAGTAAATTGAGGGTTCATCTTACCCTATAGTTTTTCATGTTGCCTTTGGCTTGCTCACTTGGAGCCTAATGACAATCATTTTTAAGGCATGATTTTCAATTACGTTATTCATTTAAACCACACAGTGATAATTTTCCGTTACAATCTTCTGTAAAGCTGCTTTGAAATGATGTGTGTTGTGAAAAGTGCTATAGAAAAGTGCTGGTCTAGGCTAGTTTGGTGCTGTTTGGTTCTGTTCTATTCTGGTTTGGTTATGGTTTAAGCTCATCTATGCTGGTTTAGTGCTGGTCTAGGATCATATGGTGCTGTTCCAGGCTGATTATGCTAGTTTGGTTCTGGTCTAGGCTGGTTTATGCTTATATATATATATAAATCCAACTGTTACAATTATACAGCATAATGTAGACAATTTGTTGAATTTATATTCAATTAATTTCAGTAAATTATAAATTAAAATAATTATAATTACCAAAGCATATACATAATTTTGCATGCAACACTATTGCAGCATGATCTTAAAAATTGAACATTCCTTAAAGAAACAGTTTACCCTAACCCTGTCATCATTTACTCACCCTCATGCCGTTCCCATATGACTTTCTTTCTTCTGTGGAACACAAAAGGAAATGACAATTATAGTTATCCAAGTTAACCGCTATTATTTCTAAATTGCATGATCATGACGGCTCAAATTCTGAAGATTGAACGCCAAACATTTGTGTTTTCCATGATATATCCCTGTAATACAGGCACTTGTTGAATTCAATAACCGGCCACATCATCAATAGTCTCATTCTATATGTGTTTACTCTTCATATTGACATTGTGGCAAATCTATCAGTGCTCAGCTGTAAGTTATGACAGTCTCCAGTGCTTTAGGCAGACAGATAGCAGAACGAGAGGCAAACAAACAAGAAGAAAAGCCACAAGCTCATTTCACGGCTGTCATTCACACCCTCTTTAACCTGAATGGTTGTGCCCGCTCTGAACTAGACTCTTGCAGTTGGAGGTTTGCATTGGCGCGGCTGCAGGGGGGAGATAAGACACGCGGTATTGTGCAGGTAACAGATGACAGGTCAAGCAATGGTCGGAAGAACCGTTCCGTACTGCTAATGAAGAATCTGTCCGTTTGTTTTTATTTTGATAGCGCAGTTATTCCATAAGTTTATGTAACATCAGCAACCGAGGCTGCTTGGTGAAAACTTTAATGAACTGTCAATGGCGGATGTTTATGAGGAACGATGTGAATATCAATTCATTCTTTATGTCTTCATAGCTATGATAGTGCAACAGAACATTCAAGAAACTCACTTTTGCATGCTGAAAGAATGAGGACGTCAGTTACCGTAAGAATGCAAAATCACAAATGAGATCTTTTCAATATTGCAGTCGTTTCTTCTTATTACATCCAAGTTTGGGACCAACACGGTGTAAGAAGCCATCCAAAAGCGAAAAACATCAGTTGCAATGGCCATGACAAATCAGTTAAGTTTATTAAATTAAATAAAGCAGAAAACCAACAGTAAATTTAACAACAGAGCACTTAAATTTCTCATTATACAAATGTGTGTCACCTCCCTGTACACAATATATTCAAGTTGCATAGGGTCCTCAATCCGCCAGGGGGCCCCCACGCTGTCGAAGGCGTTATAAGCAGCCAAGTACTGGTATTTGTTGCCATGTGAACAGGTGGGCTGCATCCAAAAACTGGAAAATGCTACATCTGGAGGCTGTATACGAAGGTAGGATGAAAATAAGCTTTTAAAACTGTACTGAGACCAGTTTCTTTAAGAGTTCCAGTCATTCAAAAACGCTGTTGGTTAAGCCGTTAACTGATTAGGCTTCGAAGGCAGCATAACCATAAAGGGAAAAAAAATCAAATAAAAAATAACATACAAATATAAATGCAGTGTCAACTGTAGAGGATGGGGTTGAGGGGTTATTATAATTATTATAATTATTTTGTTTGCATTTCGGACATACACCAGGTAAAATGAAATGCATAACGTAGTAGATAGGAATGGCTATGGTTACTACACGTCAGGAGGTGAAAAAAGGAGAAAATGTGTCAGGAAAGTGAAACGAAACGTATCTAACTTTTACAGTAAGGAGTACGTTTTGCTCATTAAAACCTCCATCTAACATGGTCTGATTACAACCTCATTTCACTTGCTTTTGGCACCCCCTGCTGGACGTTTCACTCTGAAACTGAAGCAAAACGTGTAATGAAGCTTGTAATTTCATTTTGCAAATGTTGCTTTGGTCATGTAATGTTCGTGAGACCAGGCTGTTGCTTTTTTAGGTTGACTATCAGAAAAGTGTGTTGCTGTAGCACAATCAAAACACTCCTCTGTTTGTTTGAGTGACCCAACAAAGCAACACTAAGGGGTCATTCAGACCGAACGCATGCTTAAAAAGCTTTATGCAGTGCAAGGAATAGACTAGAATGCAGATGTCTGGAGATGTGCTTTTAAACCTGCTTTTTGTTTAAAAAACACAATGGTCCAGGCCTGGATAGCTCAGCAAGTTAAGACGCTGACTACCACACCTGGAGTCACGAGTTCGAATCCAGGGCGTGCTGAGTGACTCCAGTCAGGCTTCCTAAGCAACCAATTGGCCCGGTTGCTAGGGAGGGTAGAGTCACATGGGGTAACCTCCTCGTGGTCGCTATAATGTGGTTCTCACTCTCGGTGGGGCACGTGGTGAGTTGTGCGTGGATGCCGCGGAGAATAGTGTGAAGCCTCCACGCACGCTATGTCTCCGAGGTAACGCGCTCAACAAGCCACTTGATAAGATGCACGGATTGACGGTCTCAAACGTGGAAGCAGCTGAGATTCGTCCTCCGCCACCCGGATTGAGGCGAGTCACTACACCACCACGAGGACTTAGAGCGCATTGGGAATTGGGCATTCCAAATTGGGAGAAAAAGGGGAGAAAATCCAGAAAAAAACCCCAAAAAAACACAATGGTCAAAGAATAAAATAAAATATTATTGAAAAACAGCACAAACAGATGAAAAACGCATCCAGTGTGAACAAACCCTAGTTCAACCAATGGCCTGAGCTTGGGGTGGGACTATCTGTTTACTAGAAAGGAAAATTTTCATTGAATAACTACTGAACTCTGGTCTGTTCCAAAGCATTGCATTGCTTCAGAAGACTCCAAACACAGCGCACATTTGTCTTTTTTGGAGCTTCACTATGAACCATTGTTTTTTGAGTTCCATAGCAGGAAATATACGGGTTTGGAGTAAATAATGACAGAATTCCCCTTTCTGGGTGAACTATCCCTTTAAGAGAAACTTCCAGAGCCGTGAGGAGACATCACTCGAAGTAATGATGTCAAATCTGAACTCTCATATCCACAAAGGATGTGTCATTTCATGAAGCTTCACCCGAGCTTGTGTTGCCCAGCGCTGCCAGGTCATTACGCTGGCGAGCAGGAGAACGGACGACACATCAATTTACTGAGGGAATGTTGACAATTGGAATGAAAGAGGCAGAACGTGGAACACATATTAAAATCACCCAATCACAGTCAGCTCATATTATTATGTCACTGCCAAACACTCCTGGACTATAAAGAGAACTTAATTATATTACATTACATTATTAAATAAAATAAAATAAAATTATAATTTTTCATTTTTATTTTATGTTATTATTATTTTATATTATATTATTATCATCAATATTATTTATATTATTTATTTATATTCCTTAAATGAGATAAAATAAACACATGAAATACATTATTTCCATTTTTATTGTGTATTGTGTTTTCTTTTTTATTTCAGAGTCAGAGTTGTTGATGCACCTTGTTGAACTTCACATTTAATTTAATTTTACCCATGGCGCAGTCACGCAATAAACACAACATAACACAACAAATATTAAATCGACATTTAATAATGTCCAGGTGCTATTTCCTAATGCGAGCAGACAGCTTTCTTCACTAAGTTCTCTGTCGAAAGTTCACCTGAGGCTGACGAATGCAGGATGTTAATGCATACTTCCGACAGCTCAAATTATACAGCTAATTTAAGCTCCTATAAATTTGAATTATTGTAAAAAAAAGAAATGGTGCTGAGTCTGGGACAGCCTTCTAGTATCTCCTGTTTCTGTTAAATACACCTCCTGAGCACCTTGGGGTTGACAGAACAGTTGCTATGACAACAACTCCAAGTCACAGAACAATCCGATCATGGAAAATTGTCATTAAATCAAATTCAATCAAGCTCACTCTGTTTTTGCACCAATATTTATTTTGCCACAAATATGAATCTCAATAGGCAGTATAGTACAGTACGGAGCCACTGAGAAGACAAGAAGGGAATTTATTTTCTGAAATTGTTTTGGGTTCCCTCAAAAACTTTTGCATTCCTTCGCAACAAGTTTTGCATCTTCTTATTTTGGGTTCCCTCGCAATACCTTTATCCGAAATGTGGAAATCAACCACGGTTTAACTACAGTAACCATAGCTCAACTATGGTATTTGTAGTAAAATCATGGTAACCACAAAATGTACCACGCTTTTACTGTAGTAACTATGTTTTAATCAGAATATTGGAAGTAAAATCATAGTGATAATACAGGAAAACCAGAACTATGGAAATAAATATCATAATCATTCTGCCCAAAAAACATGGTTATTACAGTTTTACCATAGTAACATTGATTAATTTGTGTAAAAAATATCCTTACGAAATTAACTATGGTTTCACTATAGAGTTCCTGCAGTAACAGTGTACCCATTATAATAGTAAGAACCACCGTTTTAAAAACCATGACGCATGTTCCACCAATTAACCGTGGTGTTAATATAGTAAAACTATAGTAACCATGTTTTTCAGGCAGAATGATTTTTATTAGTTACCATAGCTGTGGATTTCCTGTATTATCACTATGGTTTTACCGTAATTATAGTACTGTAGTAAACCATGGTAAATGTTGTGGTTGTTACTATGGATTTACTACAAATAGTTCAAACATGGTTAATTTGTGTAAGAGATCAATAAAGGTATATCGAGGGAACGTATATAGGTATATCTGTCATATAGTGCTGTGGATGCGTCACAAAATGTGTCTGGATCATTCAACACATCTTCATAGTAAGAGAAAGTTCAACAGATTTAAAGAAAAGTAGTATAAAAGTGGACGTCTTGTGGTCAGCGGTTTACAGAGAGTTCTGACGTTAAAGATACGGGTCACGTCCCGTTGAATTCCTGCCGTGCAATCGTGACTGGGTCGAGATCTGACATCTCTTTCTGTCTGGTTCTTTGAAATGTCTAAATGAGCACTAGAACACTTCTATTTGGAGAATTTCAGTTTGATATCTCTCTTTATCCATTTCAAAGGCTTTGTTTGCATGTTTGAAGCTCATCGCCTTTGAAATGCTAATCAAAACACAGACAAAACGGAAGCTGAAAACACATTTCATCGTTTTGGTAACAGATCAGTTCATTTTTCCAACAGTTATGGCAGCGATGAAACATTTGTGGTGCAAAGATTTCCTCTCTACAGAACCTATTCGGCGAGTTAAGTCTGTCATTTTCACAATCTGACCATGTGGTCCTTTTCAACCTAGTCTCATAGAATAAAGGTTAATATAGCTACATTTTAACAAACTGAGTTTTACGTGCCGCGTTATACGTTTCCTTGTGAAATGAACACTTGTGGCGCTACAATAACTGTGTGTTTTATTTACTGTCATACAAATCACATCTATAAACACTCTATTACTCGCACACTGTTATGTTATGATATTGATTTACTTATTAAAACCTCCTTCTAATATTCATCTTAAAAACCTCGTCTGATTACGACACCATTTCACTCGCTTTTGGCGCCCCCACTGGACATTTCAATGGGAAACTGCAGCCAAATGTGTAATAGAGCACGTAATTTCATTTTTGCGAAAATCTTGCTACGGTCACGTAATGTTCATGAGATCAGACTGGTCCTTTCGGCCCTGTGGACTTTTTTAAAGGGATAGTTCACACAAAAATTAAAGAACTGCTGAAACCAGAAAAAAGGACACTGAAAATCTGTCGGGTCAAAGTTTGTGATTTTCTGGAAACGTTTTCAAAGACACTCCATGAACGTTAAAGATATAGGACAATACAACAGTGCCAAGACACAAATGACAAACGCCTAACACAGAAATAGCCATGCTTAATGAATATAGGATATTATTGGGTGTTATTAAAGAGAACCTCATTCCATTCTTGGCTTTATTTCTGTATTGTGGGATTTGACCTCGTTAGACACAGATCACACAGATGTTACGAAATTCAAGCCAAAATCCAAAGGAGACTGCAGGGGATATCAAAGTGTGTGTGTGTGAGATAGATATAATCTAGTCATATTTGCAATGGATCTTTATTGGGGCTCCAACTCCAGAATCGAATTAAAGCGCTCTGCCGAGCAGAACGGATCATAAAATTTCGCTTCAGCCATCAGTGTGTCAGAGCGTACATTAGCTCTGTTCCAAAAACCTAATGAGCTGCCTTGCTGTCTGAATTTGGAAACAGTAGATTGACATTTCTTTAGCTAAAATTGGTCTGCGTATACTGCATTTTTAAACACTGCCCCCAGTGGCCAAAGCAGTAAGTGTTGATGGGCGTATGGACTCGTGTGAGCTCCATTTTCAGGGTAAAATTGACCACAGAGGGGCGCCAAAAGCAAGTTGTGAAGCAAATTGTATTCAGCAGTACAGGCAGGACTACAGTGAATAGGAATGCATATTTTATAAACTGTACCCGCCAACCCGAATCCCAAACCTAAACCTAACCCTCTGTGGAGTAAAAATGTAATGTTAGAGGGGAAAAATGCTACCTCCGAATCGTGCTCGTCACTGATTACACAAGCTGATTACACAAGCAGGATTACTTCCATGTTTTTAACACAGGATCTGACCCGGGTCTTCCACACTGCTAATGCAACAAGCTCCCCATCATGCCACAGTAGAAGGTAAACACACTGAAGCTGATGTAAAAATGTCTGATAGGAGATGCTGCTTGTTGGTGAGTCTGAATAATGTGACCGATCCTAGGGTACCATAAGTATCGAAAACAACATGCCGACTTCCTATGTGATCATGTTGCAGATATACATCGATCAGCCACAACATTAAAAACCACCTGCCTAATACTGGCCATTCTCTGTTGACCTCTCTCATCATCAAGGCGTTTCCATCCACAGAACTGCCCCTCACTGGATGTTTTTTTGTTTTTGGCACCATTCTGAGTAAATTCTAGAGACTGTTGAGTGTGAAAATCCCAGAAATACTCAAACCAGCCCGTCTGGCACCAACAATCATCCATGCGATTATCTAATCAGCCAATCGTGTGGCAGCAGTGCAGTGCATAAAATCATGCAGATGTGGGTCAGGAGCTTCAGTTAATGTTCACATCAACCATCAGAATGGGGAAAAATGTGATCTCAGTGATTTGGACTGGGCATGATTGTTGGTGCCAGATGGGCTGGTTTGAGTATTTCTGGGATTTTCACACACAACAGTCTCTAGAATTTAATCATATTTTATCAATATGATACAAACAATAAAAAAGTTAAAATTCACTGGTCAAACATGCAGTTAATTCGATTAAAATATATATCTTGTATATTTATGTTCGTCTTGCGCTAAACATTCTGTCCCCCTCACTTTTGAAATGATTGCTATGCCCCTGCTTACACTGTAAGTGCTTTACTGTGATTCAATCTTGTAGTAATCGACAGCATGTCACAGAAGTTGTTTGAAACCCAGAACATTCCTATACTAAACCAACATATCACCAAGGCATTGCACCATACAAATGCATCAAATCATCAAATTTGTGATTACAATTCTTTTTCTTTTTTACATAAAATGCAGATAACAGTAATTATATTTCACTTCTTCAAACTGTCCTTATCACTGACACGTTAGAAAAGTAAAGAGCGTTCCTTGAGAAATTCCCACTCTCTCCTTTTGCCGCAATATGCCTGTTATCTGTTAAGAAAGTTGATTGCAACAGACCCGGAGATTAAAACATGACATATAATGACATTTCCAATTGCATCTCTTGTTAGGCTGGTCACATTCACTTTATCACAAGGAAACATGAAAGTATTAACATATTGTTAATTGATCTGCATCTCTCTCTCTCTGGGCTCTCTAGGGGTCTTTTTCTGCATTTCCAAGACACATGGGAAAATTGACTACGCTTTCATCTAAACCTATAGTCTGATCGCCAATGATCAGCGTTAGGAATTATGCGGATTAAGATGTTTACATGCCATGGCCAAATACGTTTTGTGGCCACTGAATTTTAATAAACGTGCTAATTTTGCTGCTCTGTTTTAGATTGTATAACATTTTCAAACAAAGGCAAGGCATATTGTATCAAGGATGACTTTTATAACTTCATGGTTCTAACCTCCACATGGGTGCTTTGGATTAATCATTAATGTATACACCCCAGACTGTCTGTTACATTTGTTACGTCTGCAAAGGTCAAAGTCTTGTGACTGCGAGCACTGTCTGCTTCACAGATGTGTTGTTTTGCACACGTGCAATCTAAACCTTCATGCAGCTAAATTGTTTTAAAATGGCTTTGGAGAGTTAAAGAAAGAGCGTTCGCTAGTCCCTCTAATACAATATACGGCACAAACCCACATTAATTTCTTTCCAGTGTATTGTTGTAGGCTATATTAATATCTCTCAGATCATACATCTGTTTAAAGTTAAAAACAACATCCAGGGGGGGCCTGGGTAGCTCAGTGGTAAAATAGGCTGGCTACCACCGCTAGTTCGAATCCCAGGGTGTGCTGAGTGACTCCAGCCAGGTCTCCTAAGCAACCAAATTGGCCCGGTTGCTAGGGAGGGTAGAGTCACATGGGGTAACCTCCTTGTGGTCACGATTATTGGTTCTCGCTCTCGGTGGGGCGCGTGGTGAGTTGTGTGTGGATGCCGTGGAGAACAGCGTGAAGCCTCTACACATGCTGATGTCTCCATGGCAACATGCTCAACAAGCCACGTGATAAGATGCACGGATTGACGGTCTCAGACATGGAGGCAAACTGAGATTCATCCTCCACCACCCAGATTGAGGCGAGTCACTATGCCACCACGAGGACTTAGAGCACATTGGGAATCGGGCATTCCAAATTGGGAGAAAAAGGGAAAAATCCCACCCCACCCCAAAACAACATCCAGGGCCAGTGACATTACAAGGGGGGGCTTCAGGGGCTGAAGCCCCTGATCTTTTCCAGGGGTCGTTTCAGACTGGTAAACTCATGTAAGTGTGGGTTACTTGTGCTGTCTGATTTTTTTTGAAGAAGCTGATTTTTGGTAGTTATCAGCTTGTGTCTGCAAATGCACTTGCAATGCGAAATCCTGGTAATGGGCAAAAAATGATGTATGCCGATCAGTTTATGCTTAAACCACGTATGACCTTACTGCCATAACGGAAAACCGTTTAAAGTGTTTACATGACCACACACGTTGTCGGCTTAATCAGCACTCAAAATTATTTAAAATGTATGCATTTTAATTTTGTAACAAAATGTCATTATATTGAATTGAGTGATCTTTAACAATATATATATATATATATATTTACATTTTTTTTTATATTATTATTTTCTCCCCTTTTTCACCCAATTTGGAATGCCCAATTCCCAATGCGCTCTAAGTCCTCGTGGTGGCGTAGTGACTCGCCTCAATTCGGGTGGCGGAGGACGAATCTCAGTTGCCTCTGCATCTGAGACCGTCAATTTGTGCATCTTATCACGTGGCATGTTGAGCACGTTACCACGGAGACGTAGTGCGTGTGGAGGCTTCATGCTATTCTCCATGGCATCCTCGCACAACTCACCAGGCACCCCACCGAGAACCACATTATAGCGACCACGAGGAGGTTACCCCATGTGACTCTACCCTCCCTAGCAACTGGGCCAATTTGGTTGCTTAGGAGACCTGGCTGGAGTCACTCAGCACACCCTAGATTGGAGCTCATGACTCCAGGGGTGATAGTCAACGTCAATACTCGCTGAGCTATCCAGGCCCCCTATTTTTTGTTTTATTAATTTAATTTTGTTAAATTTTACGCAGTTCAATTTGACAGAAATGTGTTAAGAAATTTAAATGCTTGAATCTTAAAAATAGCCTAAAATATTTCTTGAGCGTAATCTTTGTAAAGTTGTACATTTAACGCACTCATTCATAAATAGAAAATGTAATCGCCTAATATAGAAAAAATATTAAAATCATAAATCATAAAAAATGTATATTAAATATCATTAGAGAAAATTCCCAAACACATATATTTTTAAAATGAATGAATGATACAATTAAATATTAATTGATTGATTTTGATAAACTGTACTTACCTTTTTTAGTATTAAATGATTAATATACTCTGTTTTAATAATATTTTCATTTAATTATTTCATTACGTTTTATTAATTTTTACTTTGTTAGAGATTAGTTCAATTTGATGGAAATTTGTTATGCAATTAAAATGCTTAAATCTTTAAAAAAAATTGAATATAATAATATTAATATATTATATAATTACAGTATATATTGTGATAATAAATTAATAACGAAAATGATAAGGCAAATAATAAATTCTATATGCACCAATCACTATAAAAATTCTAAATACCCAAACTTTTTTTTATGCTGGGTCTCCTCCTCCTGTAGGCGGGTACATCTTGTCTCTGAGGTTTTATAAAGCCCCGCGGAGCGCATCTGTGGCACAAGCGTCCTCAGAAACCCAAATCAAGATGCGAGAACCTCCATCAGTCTCTGGGTCTCCTGCGCGCGAGTACTGTACCTCTCCAGATCTCTTAGTTTTTCTTCTGCGCATCCCGTAAGTCCGTAAGGTGATGCAAGCCCTCCATAGACCGGTGCTGGTCCGAGCACCCAAGACCGAGCTGTGGCTGGAGAGGATGGCGGAGTACCAGAACCAGAGCTCCGTTAATGGATCTGGATTCGACTCGAACCGCTTCAGCAACTTGGAGGACATCGACGTAGCCGCGGACGGCACGCCGGAGCTGCGCATCATGATATCCGTCGTGTACTCGGTGTTGTGCGCGGTGGGTCTGGTGGGGAACCTGCTGGTGTTTTTCCTTATGAAAGTGCGACAAGGACGGAAAAAGTCCACGATTAACTTTTTCATCCTGAATCTCGCGGTCACCGACTTTCAATTCGTGCTAACACTTCCGTTCTGGGCTGTGGACAACGCGCTGGACTTTAGCTGGCCGTTTGGACACGCCATGTGTAAGATTGTCCTCACGGTGACCGTGATGAACATGTACGCGAGCGTCTTCTTCCTCACCGCGATGAGCGTGACGCGTTACTGGTCCGTGGCTTCAGCGCTCAAGGATCGAACCCGCAACAAAACGTGCTCGGTGAAGATGGTCAGCGCGCTATTGTGGGTCCTCGCCACGGTGGCCACGGCACCCACGGCCATATTCTCCACTGTGTCCAAGATTAACGGCGTCAAACTGTGTCTGCTGAGGTTCCCAGATGGACAGCACTGGCTCGCGCTCTATCACCTCCAGAAAATACTAGTTGCATTTGTGTTTCCGATGCTCATCATCACTGTGTGTTATTTGCTCCTTTTGCGCCTCATTCGCCTCAGAAGCATGAACAACAATCTCCCGAAACGCAGATCTAGAGTCACCAAATCTGTCACTATTGTGGTCTTATCATTCTTCATATGCTGGCTGCCAAACCACGCCATCACCTTCTGGGGCGTCCTGGTGAAGTTCAACGTGGTTAACTGGGATAAAGTCTACTACATGCTCCACACATACGTGTTCCCGGTGACCGTCTGCCTGGCGCACGTAAACAGCTGCTTGAATCCGGTGTTGTATTGCCTGATGCGGAGGGAGTTCAGGAAAATGTTGAAGGATTTTTTCTGGCGGATTTCCTCGCCGGCCATCGCCAACGGCTGTCAGGTCCGTCCGTTTTCCGGTACCGTAAAGGAACACGACGACAGCCAGGCGGTGATTCCGTTGAATGTAATGGAGACTGAGCAGTTCAGACTGTCGGTGGTGAACGGGCCATGCGACGCGTTACCGTCCACAGACTGCGCCAGTCAAAGGTAGATGCGTAAAAGCGCAAAGCTGTGCGTAAAAGCGCACTGGTCACTTACAATTAATGGACAAAAAGGGAATTTTGAGAACTCTGTAATCTTTAAGTATGTTGTACAACCTAAAAAACTGTTTATTATATTATTACTGTTTGAAGTTGTGTAATGTGCAAGGTGTTGCATCCTTGAACTATGTGCCAAATTACGCGTAAAATAAGAAGTCTGACTATGGCAATCATGTGTCTGCTTAAAGTAACAGTTCAAAACCGTGTGTTTCTGTCCAAATAAGCTATTTGTAAACTTTAAAACAAGTGACTTTTATTCAGTGTAAACGTGAGCATTTATATACAGAATATCTAAATAAAATATTGGGCTTTAACTCCATTGCAATTTTATACCTTTCATTTTTGTTTTGTTTTTTTGTGTATAATAATGCATGAAACATCAGCCCTCGTGTATATACAGATATATATATATATATATAGATTGTGTAACTGTGTAATCTTTTAAAAAATCTAATTAACAAAACTTGGAAATTGTAAGGAAATAAGTTATGAAACTGAAATGTGTAAATCTTATATATATATATATACACCGATCAGCCACAACATTAAAACCACCTGCTTAATATTGTGTAGGTCCCCCTCATGCCGCCAAAACAGCTCTGACCCGTCGAGGCATGGAAAGTAACATCCACATGAATGATAGGACTCAAGGTTTCCCTGCAGAACATCACCCAGAGCATCACACTGCCTCCGCCAGCCTGCCTCCTTCCCATGGTGCATACTTTTTGGCGGTGGACAGGGGTCAGCATGGACACTTTGACCGGTCTGCGGCTACGCAGCACCATATGCAGCAAGCTGCGATGCACTGTGTGTTCTGACTCCTTTCTATCATGACCAGCATTCAGCAGTTTGTGCTACAGTAGCTCTTCTGTGGGATCGGACCAGACGGGCTAGCCTTCGCTTCCCACGTGCATCAGTGAGCCTTGGGCGCCCATGACCCTGTCGCCGGTTCACCGGTTGTCCGTCCTTGGAACACTTAGGAACACCCCACAAGACCTGCCGTTTTGGAGATGCTCTGACCCAGTCGTCTAGCCATCTCAATTTGGCCCTTGTGAAAGTCGCTCAGATCCTTACGCTTGCCCATTTTCCTGCTTCCAACACATGAAATTCAAGAATGGACTGTTCACTTGCTGCCTAATATATCCCTCCCCTTGACAGATGCCATTGTAACGAGATAATAAATGTTATTCACTTCACCTGTCAGTGGTTTTAATGTTGTGGCTGATCAGTATACATACACCGATCAGCCACAACATTATAACCACCTACCTAATATTGTGTAGGTCCCCCTCGTGCCACCAAAAGAGCGCCAACCCACATCTCAGAATGCTTCAGTTAATGTGCACATCAACCATCAGAATGGGGAAAATATGGGACTGTGGCATGATTGTTGGTGCCAGATAGGCTGGTTTGAGTATTTCTGTAACTGCTGATCTCCTCTGTATAACTGTGGTGAGAAGAATAGCATCTCAGAATACTTCTGATTTGAAGTGTAATAAAGCTGTGTCAATGACCAATGCTCTGACGGGAAAGAATGTAAACAGTGTTACTAAGTTGTCCATTTGCTGGGCATAATAAAAGTGCAGTCTTATCATAGCGGTGTTTGTTTTGCTCACAGACACAATTACAAAGGGCTTTAACGTTTACTGTTATTCCATCTAATTAACATGAAACAACAGCTCTGGGGTTTTAGGGACTAAATCTAACGTTATATCTATCTTCAACTTTACTTTAGTTTATTGTTTGATTGTAGACACATAAGTCCATGCAAACAATAACATGACAACAGTGGAATTAACATGCTTTATGGCCCAGAGATGGTTTGGTCTGCAAGAACAACAGTATTTGATTGAGTCTGCTTTCAGTTCTTGTCTTTATAGGTTATAATAAATCTTTCAACATGTTTCAACACACAGTGTGGGGCATTGGAGCTTTAGTGCACTTTAACACATGCAGTTCATATTTGCACGCATTTATTGTTTGGGAAACAGAAAGATGCACCCAATCAAGACTTCATTCATTTTAACCTCAAATCATGATGTTGATAAAGTCTACCTTATACATATTACACAATCAGCTATCCTATGTATATATACTCATGTATATTCAGTAACTATACTCCTTACAAACACAAGAGGGCACTGTGATGACAATTTCTAATACAACACCCCTATTATTAAATAAATGTACTACTTACTGTTTAAATGAACGAGACTTAGAAGTATCTGGAAAGTTATAAAACATTAACAAAGACATATCTGGTTACTTTCAAAACAATCTCACGGTTAGTTAATGATTGAAGCATTCCGGCAGGCGGCTTATCAGTAAAATATGGTCATGGTTGTGTAGTTATTTCATTTCTTGCTGTTTGAACGGCATTCCACGGATTCATTATGGCAAATGCACCACAACCGGGAAGTTCTGGAGTTCTGGTTTGTTCAGCATCAACCGGTTGGAAGTGTCACCATCTTTGTAAACTCCTCGTAGTCGATTCGTCCATCAGACGCCACGCCGGTTTCGTTCAAGAGCTCATTCACTGTGACGAGAGGCACATTCACTGGAGAACATTGTTATTTTACCATAAAAACATTATTAGTTCGACTATTTGGAAAATAAACAGACAGGAGTCTGAGACCACATTGCAAATCTGGGATTCAAAGTCTGATTTAATCCTAGAAATAATCAAAGTTTTAGGATTTTAGAAAATGTAAAAATCAAGAAATGTTATAGCGTAATATGTCTTGTTTTCTAGGTACTGAATTGATCCATCGAGCGATTCTGAGGAAGAACTAGTTAATGGATTTGACAAAGTTTGTTAGTGTTAGGTTAGTTAGTTTTGTTTAAGGCACTTAATGGCAAGTAAACTAGATATCCAGGAGCAGAACTGTATATAACACTTATGTCTGTGAAATAATCACTATAACATCTGGACAGACAGAAATTCTAATTATAAAGTCTATACATATTTTCTGCTATTTCTTCAGTGTTTTCTTTACTACCAATCACAGACCATCACTTCTACACAATCACTGAACACATTTCTCCTTTGTGTTTGTGGCAGGAAATCCACAGGTTTAAGGGAATGAAATTGAAGACTTTTTAATGCCAATCATGAAACAAAAGAAAGAAAATAAATCATTTGTGTTCTATTCTATTCTATTCTGTTCTTCTCTGTTTTATTCTATGTTTGTTACTTTCTTCACTAATCTATTTCATTCTATTATACTCTGTTCTTTATTCTATTCAGCTGTGTTGAATTCTATGTTCTTCTACTCTGTTCTATTCTCTTTTTTATTGTTTTATTCACTATTCCACTGACTTGAATTATATTCTACTCTGTTCTATTCTTTTGTGTTCTGTTCTACCCTCTTCTGCTCCATTCTATTCTACTGTGATGTTCTATTCTATTCTATTCATTTTTACTACACTATTCAGCTCCATCCTATTATACTTTGTTTTTATATTGTATTCTATTCTATCCTTATGTTCAGTTCTATTCTGCTCCATTTTATTCTATTCTACTCTGTTCTTTTCTACATTATTCCACTCCATTCTAGTATATTCTATTCTATTCTATTCTATTCTATCATGATCTATTCTTTCCTGTTCTACTCTGTTCAGACTATTTCTGCTCTATTCCATTCTATTCTGTTCTATTCTATTGTTTTATTATTTTCTACTCTATTCTATTCTATCATGATCTATTCTTTCCTGTTCTACTCTGTTCAGACTATTTCTGCTCTATTCTATTCTGTTCTATTCTATTGTTTTATTATTTTCTACTCTATTCTGCTCCATTTTGTTATACTCTGCTTTGTATTCTATTCTATTCTATTTTGTTAAATACTTTTTGTATTATTTATCTCTACTTTTTTATTCTATTCTATTTTATTATTATTTTTACACTATTCTACTCTATTCTGTTCTCCTCTGTTCAGACTATTTCTGCTCTATTCCATTCTATTCTATTTTATTCTTTTCAACTTTATTCTGCTCCATTTTAATATACTCTGCTTTGTATTCTATTCTATTCTATTTTGTTAAATACTTTTTGTATTATTTATCTCTACTTTTTTATTCTATTCTATTTTATTATTATTTTTACACTATTCTACTCTATTCTGTTCTCTCTGTTCAGACTATTTCTGCTCTATTCCATTCTATTCTTTTTTATTCTTTTCAACTTTATTCTGCTCCATTTTAATATACTCTGCTTTCCATTCAATTCTACTTTGTTTTATTCTATTTTGATTCTTTTCTACACTATTCTACTCTATTCTATCATCCTCTGTTTGTATTCTATTCAATTGTGTTCTATTCTATTGTTTTATTATTTTCAATACTATTCTGCTCCATTTTATTATACCCTGTTTTATATTCTATTCTATTCTATCCTGTTCTATTCTATTCAATTTTTTTATTATTATTTGTCCCTACTGTTTTATTCTATTCAATTTTATTATGATTTTTACACTCTTTTACTCCATTCTATTATACTTTGTTTTTTATATTGTATTCTATTGTGTTGTATTCTATCCTTTTCTAATATTCTATTCTATTCTTGTTCAATTCTTTTTGTATTATTTATCCCTACTGTTTTATTCTATTCAATTGTATTATTATATTTACACTATTCTGCTTCATTCTATTGTGCTTTGTTTTTATACTGTATTCCATTGTGTTGTATTCTATCCTTTTCTAATATTCAGTTCTATTCTGCTCTATTCCATTCTATTCTTTTTTATTCTTTTCAAAACTATTCTGCTCTATTTTATTATAATCTGTTTTCTATTCTATTCTACTTTGTTTTATTCTATTCTGATTCTTTTCTACACTATTCTACTCTATTCTATCATTCTCTGTTTTGCATTCTATTCAATTGTGTTCTATTCTATAATTTTCTGCTCTCTTCGGTTGTATTGTGCTTTATTATTAAGATGGTCTCTTCCTGTCTAAGTGGGAAGTTCTCGGTCAGAATAAGCTGTAATGTGGACCAGACTTGATGCTGACAATGTACGACTAGATTCAGATTCACCTTCTTCATCTCCGAGTTGTTCCCCAAGACTCATGAGCGTGACCCTGAGCTCAGACTCCAGGATGAATCCTTGTTTCTTTGGGTCCATCATTCTCAAGACTCGCAGGATCTCGGCCCGCAGGTTCTCCTGCTGGTGCATCACTCTGAGAAATGTGAAGTCCAACTCGCCCCTCTTATCTGGGACAGGCAGATTTTTTGCCACAGTCAAAGCAGTGTGCCAAAAAGATTTAGGAAAATAGCTGCTTTTTGATGAGGTCTGACAGTTCCAGGGTTCTGTTTAATTCAGAGCGTTGACATTTAATCCATTTCCATTACATTTGTGCAGCGTTTAATTTGATTGCATTACTAACTGTACCAGCTGTTATCATACTTTAAATGTCTCTTCCTCCCAATAAAAAGGCATATTCAAAATCTTTGAGCGGTCTGCTTTTCTTCAACCACGTCTCTATAAAACATCTTCATGCGTACATTGTCCTTATCTGGATATACTGGGCACTAATGTTTGAGAATGTTATTGTTAAGTTTCATCAACTCAGTCCTATAGATTTTAAGTTATTTTAACAAGTTTACATTGTTGATTTTACCTGGTGCATGGAAGTTTAGGGGGACAGTCCTCTCAATATCTTAAAGGAATATTCCAGGTTCAGTACAAGTTAAGATCAATCAGCGGCATTTGTGGTATAATATTGATTACCACAAACATTTATTTTGACCCGTCTCTCCTATTCTTTAAAAAAAGCAACGGTGGAGGTTCCAGTGAGACACTTACAATGGAAGTCAATGGGGTCAATCTACATTAAAATACTCACTGTTTCAAAAGTATAGATGCAAGACATAAACAATATGTGTGTTAACATGATTTTATATGTGTGATAAAATCACTTACTAACCACATCTGTGGAAAGTTATAGACAATTGTACAACTTTGTTACCATGATGTTACGCAGTAAACCCCAAAACAACCGTGAAAATGACGATTTAAACAACTTCACAGTTCATATAATACACAAGTTTTGACAGAAGAATGTATGTAGGTGATTTTATAAAATTATAAGCTTCTCATTTCTGCCTTTAAACCCTTCAAAAATTGACCCCATTGATTTCCATTGTAAGTGTCTCACAGGGTCCCATATTTTTTCCTTTTTTTTATTTTTTTAGGAAAAGGAGGGACGAGTCAAAGTTTTTTTTTTTTTTTGTAGTAATCAACATTATGCCACAAATGCAGATTGAGCTGAACTTGTATTGAATTCAGAATATTAATTAAAGGCCAAAATAAATTTGGAAAATGGAAGTTCACTTAGTCCATTTGCGTTGCCTAACCCTAACTTACGTAATTGTTGTTGGCCATAACCAGACATACATGTGATCTCTGAGCATGCATCACGACACGAGTAAAACTTGTGAATTAATTTGCTTTTTATTGCACTATTTGCACTGATGGTGTTGTGTTTTTGTTCCTTAAGGTTTTGTGTCATGTGTGTGCATCAGTTTCCAAAAATATGATTGTTGAGTGTCACTGTCATTGTGGTTTGTGTGTTGGATGTTAAGAACCCTGCATGGTTGGAATACTTTATTTAAAAAATCTTCGGCAAGATGTTTGCGGAGACTACAAGCTTACAGCTTGTAACTCTTACAACGACAAATGTTTGACAAAACAAACAAAAAACAGAAGTGGTATACATTAATTTGCCTCAGCGTAATTAAAATGATGACTTCGACAAATTTTCTATCTATAAATGTGACAAAATTAATTTTATTAAATTAATTAAATGAATTAAAAAATTTAGTTCGTACAACAAAAACAAAATAAATATGTTTTTTTTTTTATTATTGTATTAATGTAATTGCATGGAAAAGTTTTCCTTAATTTTAATAAGTTCACTGGAAGTTTTTATTTTTTTAAGGGTACGCAAGTATGTGAACGCAAAGGCTTCTTGCTATGCGAGCTCGATTTCGTGCATAGTTGAGCTCCAAAATGTGTTGCATTCTCAGCGTTGCCACAAGGGGCGCTAAAGCGTACATGAGTTTGAACTGACGGCTTCTACAGTGAGTTTTCTCTTTCAACTCAACTACTGTCATGGCGAAGCAAGAGTTTAAAGAGAATACTGCTGTGCAAGCAAGTTAAAGTCAATATATTTATAACAACTTAATACTAAATAAACACATCTGATTTAATGGCACAGACGTTTGAAGGAAATTCTATCACCCCCCTTGAGGACACGGTAATGCAAGAACACATGTTAAGAATGTTCATCCGAACCGTGCATTGGCGATTCGTTGGCCAAGCGCTCACATGTGTACTTACGTAAGGGTTGTTTCAGTTTTTATATTCAACAAGAAATCAAAATAGACTTGCCTTTTATTGCACGATTCACACACGTTATTCTACTAAAATCACCCAAGTAATCTTAAATCAAAATGTAATCATCTGAAATGACTTTGCTTTTCGGGTGACGTCACCACCAACCCTCTTACTTTTTAAAACCTATTTAAAACACATTTTTATTTCCGTAACATGCGGCATATTTCCGGGTAAACTTGATATTCCGCAAGGGGAAAAAAGTGTAGGGTGGGGCTTGATTTTATCCATCAAGAATTAAGTGCATCATAAAAAGTGTGTGTGGGGCCCGGGTATCTCAGCGAGTAAAGACGCTGACTATCACACCTGGAGTCGTGAGTTCGAATCCAGGGTGTGCTGAGTGACTCCAGTCAGGTCTCCTAAGCAACCAAATTGGCCCGGTTGCTAGGGTGGGTAGAGTCACGTGGGGTAACCTCCTCGTGGTCGCTATAATGTGTCGCTCTCGGTGGGGTGTGTGGTGAGTTGTGCGTGAATGTCATGGAGAATAGCGTGAAGCCTCCACACGTGCTACGTCTCCGCGGTAACGTGCTCAACAAGCCACATGATAAGATGCGCAGATTGACAGTCTCAGACGTGGAGGCAACTAAGATTCGTCCTCCGCCACCCGGACTGAGGCGAGTCACTACGCCACCACAAGGACTTAGAGCGCATTGGGAATTGGGCATTCCAAATTGGGGAGAAAAAGGGAGAAAATAAGTGCGTTTCATACCAGAGTGGAGTCAGGTGGTTGGAGGAGAGGAGTTGAAAGTTGATTAAATTTAGGGATTGTATAGATTAGTCATTGATTTTGAAGGGTTTGTAAGGAATGGCAAATGTACCAACGCAGTATTCTTTACTGACGCTGTACCGATCTTATGGGTCAGTAAGTGTTTGTCCAGTTCTGGAAGAGTCGGACAGCAGCCTAAACTCCTCATGACCGTCAGCACATCCTGAGCGTTGATTTCACCCTGATGCTTCTTATCATACAGCGAAAAACACTCTTTATACCCTGAATGAAGAAAAACACATTATATTAAACAGAAAACTCTTTTTGAAAAAGATAATAACTAGAGTAGTAAGAATAACTATGTTGCAGTGTTGGGTAAGTTACTCTAAAAAGTAATTAATTACTAACTACTAATTACATCTTCTACAGTGTAATTAGATTACTGTACTTTCTGAAAAGGAATTGCATTACTTATTACTAATTACTTTCTAAAACCCTTATCAACCTCGACCCGATGAAAAATACAAGGATAGACATCATATAAAACCTAATTAATTATTCATGAACTGGCCAAAGCAATTTAAAGGGGCAGCGTTAATTTAGAAAACATACATTTTAACATTGGACGTTATATTTCAATTTTAAATTCACTATTGATTTATATAGAGTTGTTCTATAGTCTATACAGTATTTAATGCAATTACATCAGAAGTAACTAATTAAATTACAGAAAAAATTAAGAGTAATCCCTTACTTTACTTTTATCAATGAAAAAGTAATTTAATTACAGTAATTACTTACTTAGTAATGCATTACACCCAACACTGCTATTCTGACAAAAATAGCATGATAAACTGTAAGTATATTGAATTATATGGTGAATTATAGGCTGTAATTAATTACCGTGTTAAAGTGGCTAATTCACTAAATCATCTTAAGATTTTGCTCATTTAAAGGCTTTAAACGTTTAAATTAAACTAATATACCTACTGTCACTAATTACACAGATAATTATTTAATCAGCCAGAGTCTGTATCTTCAGTTTTACATGATCTGCATCACAGAGAAAATATATTACTGCTGTTTCTGTTTATTCCTGCAGGTGGCGCTCTGTGGCTCAAAGAGTCGATTCCTCCGTTGAAGTACATTGAAATCTCAGCACATTTTATTGTGTTATTGAGTACATTATTATATTAAAATATAATCTTTTATATCAATCCAATGGTAGGTTGGTATCTGTTGTACACAGCAATCTCTATGTGTTGCTATATCGCTCTAATTACTTTTTTTAATCTTCACTCAGTTATCACAAACGACTATGATTGGTCCATTTTGAGCAGCGTTGAGAAAAGTAACATAAAATAGTATTTTGTCCGTTGTCCGGTCAAAATGTTTATTCAGTGTTTGAATTTATATTAATTATATTTCATTTACTTATTATTATTTTAGAATATGGAAATAAATGTGTAAATTATTTATCGCTATAATTATATACATATAGTTTTTTTTTAAATCTCCACCGTTATCTCAAACAACTGTGATGAGCCCATCCTGAGCAGCGCTGAGAAAAGTAACATCGTCTGTTTTTTTTTTTATCTATACACATCCTCTTTACAATTTCTTAATTTTAATTAATTCAAATTTTATGTTTATTTTATTTACACGTTACAATATGTATAAAATCATATTAAGGAAACAGGAAAAATACAGTTGTAAGAAAAGTAAATGAATCGTATTTTTTATTATAAATCCTACTTGAGAGAAATCATTGCATTAAAATGATTGAAAAGTCACTTTTTGCATTAAAAACACCTGACTTAACATCTTTCATTAAAGTGGGCATTGAAGATATTGGCAATTAAAAAAAGAATAGATCAGAATTTAACAGAACAGAATAGAAAAGGATAGAAGAGATTAATAATAAAGAACATAATTAAAAAGACATAATAGAACAGAATAAAGAATTGGACAGAACAGAATGGAATAGATTTGAACAGAGTATAATAGAAAAAGATATGATAGTATATGGAGTTTAATAATTAAAAAATACTACTTTGTTTTTTTCTTCTTCTTCTTTTTTTTCTTTTTTTTTAACATTAAATGCAAATGAATAAAAGAGTTCATGTTTGTAATATAAGTAATGAAATATAAATAAAAAATATTTCACAAGGTAGCCAGTGGTGCTGGTCCATTCTGATCTGTTCCCTGTTTATCCATAGACGTGTCAGATTAAAATAATTAATCATGGATCATTTTTGATTCTAGAAGTTTCAGAACGAGTCTGTTTATAATTTATGGGCATACATCTTAAAGTGTTGTTAGCATTTTAATTAAGTTGAATTATTTTAATATTTCTTATTTTAAATTCATTTTAAGTCATCTTGAGGCCCCCTTGGAAGTGTGCTGAGGCCCTCTAGTGGGATTGGCCCCCTGGTTGAGCACCACTGCTCTAAATGAAAATATTTTTATTTGGAATTTGGAAGAAATGTTGTCAGTACTTTCTGTCTGTCTGTCTGTATGTCTGTCTATCTATCTGTCTGTCTGTCTGTCTGTCTATCTATCTATCATCTGTCTGTCTCTCTGTCTGTCTAGCTATCATCTGTCTATCTCTCTGTCTGTCGTCTGTCTGTCTATCTATCTATCATCTGTCTGTCTCTCTGTCTGTCTAGCTATCATCTGTCTGTCTCGATGTCTGTCTGTCTCTCTCTCTCTCTCTCTCTCTCTCTCTGTCTGTCTGTCTGTCTGTATATCATCGGTCTTTCTTTCTCTCTGTCTGTCTAGCTATCATCTGTCTGTCTGTCTGTCTGTCTGTCTGTCTGTCTGTCATCTGTCTTTCTTTCTCTCTGTCTGTCTAGCTATCATCTGTCTGTCTCGATGTCTGTCTGTCTGTCTGTCTATCATCTGTCTTTCTTTCTCTCTGTCTGTCTAGCTATCATCTGTCTGTCTCGATGTCTGTCTGTCTCTCTCTCTATCTATCTGTCTGACTGTCTGTCTGTCTATATATCATCTGTCTGTCTCTCTGTCTGTCTCTCTCTATCTGTCTATCTTTTTGTCTGTCTGTCTGTCTGTCTATCTATCTATCTGCCTGTCTCTCTATCTATCTATCTATCTGTCTGTCTGTCTGTCTGTCTGTCTATCTATCTATCATCTGTCTGTCTCTCTGTCTGTCTAGCTATCATCTGTCTGTCTCGATGTCTGTCTGTCTCTCTCTCTCTCTCTCTCTCTCTCTGTCTGTCTGTCTGTCTGTCTGTCTATCATCTGTCTTTCTTTCTCTCTGTCTGTCTAGCTATCATCTGTCTGTCTCGATGTCTGTCTGTCTGTCTGTCTCTCACTCTATCTATCTGTCTGACTGTCTGTCTGTCTATATATCATCTGTCTGTCTCTCTGTCTGTCTAGGTATCATCTGTCTGTCTGTCTGTCTGTCTCTCTCTCTCTATCTATCTTTTTGTCTGTCTGTCTGTCTGTCTGTCTGTCTGTCTATCTATCTATCTATCTGCCTGTCTCTCTATCTATCTATCTATCTATCTATCTGTCTGTCTGTCTGTCTGCCTGCCTGCCTGTCTGCCTCTCTGTCTGCCTGTCTGTCTGTCTGTCTGTCTGTCTATCTATCATCTGTCTGTCTCTCTGTCTGTCTGTCTATCTATCTGTCTGTCTCTCTCTAGCTATCTGTCTGTCTCTCTATCTATCTGTCTGTCTGCCTCTGTCTGTCTGTCTGTCTATCTATCTGTCTGTCTCTGTCTGTCTGTCTGTCTATCTATCTGTCTTTCTCTCTGTCTGTCTAGCTATCATCTGTCTGTCTCTCTGTCTGTCTGTCTGTCTCTCTCTCTCTATCTATCTGTCTGTCTGTCTGTCTGTCTGTCTATCGTGATTCTAAGAGACCAGATTAATTTTTATGTTTTTTAAATGTATTTATTTATTTTATTTGTTGTAAAAATGTCTTACAATTTGACAGTCTGATCAATTGGTGAGCCAAGAAAACGATGTTAAAAACGTTGACTGATATTATTTCTGGTTTATTCGTCACACTGAATATGTTATGTTATTTGTATACATTCCCAGATTTGAGATGTTTACTCCAAACTCCAAACTGGCTTCTTTCAAAATCATCCCTTCAACAGTTCATCAAATCATCAAGTTTTGGACCATTTTCTTGATGCATGAAATCCATGTCATGAATCACACAAGCTGCACTTCTTAGAGACAGATAAACCGTCAGTTTATCTAAGAATTGGCATCTCGGTTTGTTCAGAAGACAGAGCACCAAGGAAACGTCTGCCAGATATTTCTGCCGATGTAAAGGTCAGTGTTGCTCATTTTGAACAAGTTACGGTAATGCATCATTTCAATGACATGTAGCTGTGCTCCTCGCAGAAACAGGCCATAAATATCACAGTGCTTCTGGATTCTCTGTGCCCTTTTGAGCTTAAATCAAATGACTGATATCTACACATTCCTCTCATTGATAAATATGACACTGACAAAGTGTCCATTCTCACCAAAACCAAAAATAAGAGCCATCCATCTTTGACGCTAAAGTGCAAATCAGCATTATCCAGCAGGTCTCTTTACCGAGAAAACTAAGTGGACCGTTTGCACATTTAGTGGAAGAATGAGGAGTGTCACCAATAAAAACACCCATGTGGACTTTTTGCCCAACACGACTGCTATGCCCATCATTCATAAAATGTGACATATTCCACTATAGCCACTTGCATGATTGTTGATTGAAGCTGAAGAACTATAAGTAAGTTTACGAGAACTTCACCTGGTGACGAAGTCCATAATAAACTGTTTGACCAGACTGACCTTGATTAACAGGAAGGGAGATGTGTTGTAGTACAGCATGTGGAGGTAATCACCAGGACAAAAGATCTAGAGAAACTCACACAAACAGACATCAAAACTCACCAAAAGAAGATGTCTTTAAAAATTCAGAACTTGAAAATGATTTCACATCATGTAAACATGCGACTGTATTAGCCCAAAGTGAACAAAGTGGTTCATTGTAAGTTACCTTACCAAATATGGGGGACAATTATGTTAGGTTTCACGAGACAATACATTAACGAGGCAGTAAATTAAGTTAAAAGTATGAATTACCTTATAATTTATGATGTCTACCAGCGGTCGGCAACCTTTTTGACATAGAGTGCCATTTTTTATTTTCCTGGTCAATGACTCTTTTAACAAGACAATTCATGTACTTACAGTAAAATATTGTTGAATTTATATGTTTGTAAATAAAAAGTATGACTCGCCTGATAATTTACAGTAAAAAATAAATAAATAAATAAATAAATTTCCCAGAAGTCCCTGCATGATGCGTCTTACATAACTGGTTGTTTGTTATTCACCTTACCATAATTGGTAGAAAATTATACTAGATTTACCAAAAAAAGACATGTAATTTTACAGTAAAATACTGTACATTAAGTCAAACAAATCAAGTTATAAATTAAGTAAAAAGTATAAATTACCTTATAATTAATGGTGAAAACCTTATTAATTCTTCTAACAAGACAATTCATGTACTTACAGTAAAATATTGTTAAATTTTGAAGTTTGTAAATAAAAATATGTCACATTATAATTTACAGTAAAACAAAAAAAGACATTTCTAGAAGTCCCTGCGTGACTCATCATATGTAGTTTGTTAATTATAAGTTAACATGCATGGTGGATGATTATTCTATGTTTAATAAGACAATACATGTAATTTTGCTGTAAAATACAGTAAAAAAAATGGTACAAATAAATGTAGAAATAAATTAATTTAAAAGTATAAATTACTTTATAATTTTTGGTGAAAACCTATATTAATTTTAACATTAAAATTAATGTACTTATGGTAGAATATATTTTACATTTAGATGTTTGTAAATAAAGTGTCACTTGATAATTTACTGTAAAAAAAATAATTGATGAATTAAACCTTACCATGCACGGTGGAAAATTATACTAGATTTAACAAGACAATACATGTAATTTTACTGTAAAATATTGTAAATGAAGTAAAAAGTAATTAATTGCCGTATAATTTATGGTGAAAATTTGATTAATTCTTCTTACGCGACAATTCATGTACTAACAGTAAAATATTGTTACATTTATATATTTGTAAATAAAAAAGAATGAGTCATCTGATAATTTACTGTAAAAAAAAATAAATAAAAAAAAAGGCAGTGAAAGGATGTTTCCAAATGTCAAGTACTGTAAGTTATTTTTTGCTATGTTTACGCAACCCGATCTCATGAAAATTCATACATATTTTACGAGTTGTCTATTTCGTATGATTTTGTTCGTATAAATTCCATTTCATCACATGCAAATGCCCGGATGTCTAATGTGGGCGTTAAGGACATGCTTATTAATATTATGCCCGTACCCAATCCCCTTATCTAAATTTAACCAATTAGTAGAGTGTTTAAACATGATAGGAAGCTGTTGTGTGTGACAGAAGCAAGTATTAGATGTAAACGATGTCCAGCGACGTCATTGGCTGTAGTGAAAGTCGCAGGAATTCGAACGAGTGCAGTCGTACGATATCATACGAATTAGCCAAATTTAGAAAAGTCGTACGAATCCTGACGATTTCGCCGTGAGAGTGTGTAGGTTCATGTATTTAATGAAATTTATGTGATGCTTTATTCTTAAGTTGTTTTGTTACCATGACAACAGGCCTGCCAAAGTCCAGCAGCCAGTTCTGTATGGTGAAACAGCACCAGAGGTCCATATGAAACTGAGCGTTCTTCAGGCAGGAGTCCGTCTCCCTCGACATGTGTCTGTGTACAGATAGATCATATAGAATGATATAGAATGTACTATATATTTGCTTTGATGAAATGGGCCATTCCTGTTCGGCAGTACCCTTTGAGCTCAGAAAACTGGAAAAATGATACTGGTTCTGTTGTAACTTAAAGAAGTATTTCTATAAAAGGCTATCGCAGACTTTCAGAAATATGCTCTGGTCTGTTAATGTCAAGTGGAGGTTTTTAAGTCCCTGAGGTTCTGAAAGTTACAAAACCGTTATGGTGATTCGTCCAAACGTCCTGCTTTTAGGAAAGTCTGTCCAATAAATGATGCCAGAGCCTGTTGTTGGTTCCCCTGACCACCTGTCAAATATTTTCATTTATTTAGTTACTGTACGTGCCAAAGTTAAATAACGGTTTATTTGTTTAAATCACAAAGAATGAGTCACAGTAATAGTGATGCTTGCCTGAGTAAACACCATTAAAAAGTGCAAGTGTAGAGTTTAGGATGCATCCAGATTCTTTTACAGGGTAAGAAGGAAGCGTATAGGGAGGAAAGAGTCTCATGGACCGCCATGGGAAACATGCTTTAATCTTATCCGATTTGTTGTTCTCAAATCCCCACCAAATATCTGCTGCTGCAGGGCACTTTGGGAGCCTTCAAAGGGGCTTTTGGATTTTCAATGTGATTCTAAGGTGGATTCAATCCAAAGCAAGTGCATCTTTAAAATATTCTTCTTTTCTTTTGTTACTCCTTTGTTTTTGTTTTTAACTACTGTATTTAGGGGGAATTGTAACATAGTCCAAAATTACCATTCAAAGAATCACCATTGAGAGTAATACAAATAAAAATAAATAAATAAATACATAATAATAATAATAATAAAATATGAGTACACTATTGCTATATGTAAACATACGTTGTAATAAATATTATTTTTTTTATTTTTTAACTTAAGACAGTATATATATATATATATATGTATATATGTCTTAAATATAATAATTAATCATGTTAAAACTTATTTAAAAAAATAATAAATATTATAATATATATATATATATATATATATATAAATTGTGTGTGTATATATATATATATATATATATATATATATAAATTGTGTGTATATATATATATATATATATATATATATATATATATAAATTGTGTGTGTGTATATATATATATAGGTGAATATATAAGTTATTGTATATTTAAGATATAATTTAATATTATAGATATAACATTATAGATATATATTTATAAATATAATGTAATATTCATAAATAAAATGTACATAAATATTACTATTAGTAAAATTTTGCATTACAGTACTAAATATATTTTTTGGCATAACAATAATAACAATTTGTTGGGGGGCATGTGCTAAAAACGGGCTAAATATTATTTTAAAATCCAAGTTAAAATATGAATAAATATAAGTTACAACTATTAGAATTTGTGGGGGGCTGCTTAAATATAACTTTAAAAAAATATTTTTGGCAATAAATAAATAAATGAATATAAATAAGTATAAATTAAAATAAGTACATTTTTAAGTACAGTTATATAAGTACATTTTGCATAACAGGAATGAGAATTTGAGGGGGCGGGGAATATGCTTCAATATAAGTTTTAATATACATTATTTATTTTTTTATAAATTGAAATTAAAATACAAAATATAACATAAATATAAAACATATAATTTAATGTTTGCATAACAGTAATTGAGATCATTTTTAGGGAGTGGGGTATTTAATTGTCAAGAAAGTAATGTCACAATTAATGGCCCATAAAAGATAATTCTTATTTATTGTTTCTTTTGTTTTCAGGGTGAGACCTAGACATGTTTTTGTGAGATTCGTCCGTACTTTACGCTGCGTGGATTTACCATAACTCACCCTATCTTTACAGGTGATCATAAAACCAAACTGAACAGTTATGATGGAAACTTTGAAAGTAGTTTAAATTTAACTAATGTCTAGAATGTCTTTAGTGTAAAGGAAGAGAGATGAAATAAAATAGTTTCAAACCTGGTCAAGAAAGCAGTGTGCATGGCAGAGTTCTGTCTCTTGCGCATGGTGGATGGCATTTCAGTGGCACCATGAAGATTTCTCTTTGGCTTACCCTTGACCTCAGCTGGCAGGGGAAAAAACATGAAAGGAAAACAATCATTTTGCTTGCACCACACCATGTAAGAGCCATGATCCCTCCAGGATGTTCCAGAATACTCATTTCAGAAAGTGTCCAGTGTAGCTGTTACTTTGTAACACAAGAAGATGAGCTGTCCTGCCCTTAAATTCACACTCACTGTGAGCCATGGACATTTACCTTGACTTCTGATGGCTCATTCAAGAACTGAGCAGTTGGTTAAAATAAAGAAAACACAGTCAAACACACAGTAAAGTGTCCTGTAAAGATTAGGTTCTGTGCGCTTCAGTGCATTTTTGTATTTTCTGCGGTTTAGTTTGCAGATAAACCTTTAATCCAACCCCACTTGATGTGAAATGTTTCAAGATTTAAGCTTTCTGTTGAATATCCAGCACCATGTGTTCTTAGTAAATCACTTCAGAACGTCACGCCAAAGATTTCAAAATTTTACTTTGAAACATAAAATATTGACAATATTTATTTTCCTCTTTATTTTATTCATATCTCTGATATCTTGGAGCCCCACTATAAATACAAATGTTTTTTACGGTAAAATACAGGCAGCTTTGTTTGCCAGAAAGTCACCGTAAAAAAACACGGTGACCATGTTTCAGGCTTTACGTGATAATTTGGTAATTTTTTTTCCCTCCCCAACTTGGAATGCCCAGTTCCCAATGCGCTCTAAGTCCTCGTGGTGGCGTAGTGACTTGCCTCAATCCGGGTGGCGGAGGACGAATCTCAGTTGCCTCCGCGTCTGAGACCGTCAATCCGCACATCTTATCACGTGACTTGTTGAGCGTGTTACCGCGGAGACGTAGCGCGTGTGGAGGCTTCACGCTATTCTCCGCGGCATCCACGCACAACTCACCATGCGCCCCACCGAGAGTGAGAACCACATTATAGCGACCACGAGGAGGTTACCCCATGTGACTCAACCCTCCCTAGCAACCGGACCATTTGGTTGCTTAGGAGACCTGGCTGGAGTCACTCAGTATGCCCTGGATTCAAACTTTTGACTCCAGGGGTGGTAGCCAGCGTCAATACTCGCTGAGATACCCAGGCCCCCAATTTGGTAAATTTGATGGCTGTATATTTTATGGTTCACTACCGTTATATTATATAAATGATACAGTGGCATGCAAAAGTTTGGGCACCCTTGATCAAAATTTCTGTTGCTAAGCGAGCAAAAGATGGCCTGATTTCCAAAAGGCTTAAAGTTAAAATATTAAAGAAATGTGTCATCTTTAAGCAATTTTACTTTTTTATTTTCATCTTTTACAGTTTTACAAAAAAGCAAAAGTTTGGGCACCTGCATGGTCAGTACTTAGTAACACCCCCTGGCAAGTATCACAGCTTGTAAATGCTTTTTGTAGTCAGCTAAGTGTCTTTCAGTTTTTGTTTGGGGGATTTTCGCCCATTTTCTTGGTGATTCTTGGGCCGTCTTGCATGCACTGCTCTTTTGAGGTCTATCCACAGATTTTCGATGATGTTTAGGTCGGGGGACTGTGAGGGCCATGGCAAAACCTTCAGCTTGCGCCTCTTGAGGTCGTCCATTGTGGATTTTGAGGTGTGTTTAGGATCATTATCCTGTTGTAGAAGCAATCCTCTTTTCATCTTCAGCTTTTTTACAGATGGTGTGATGTTTGCTTCCAGAATTTGCTGGTATTTAATTTAATTCTTTCCTCTACCAGTGAAATGTTCCCCTGTGCCACTGGCATCAACACAAGCCCAAAGCATGATTGATCCACCCCCGTGCTCAACAGTTGGAGAGGTGTTCTTTTCATGAAATTATGCACCTTTTATTCTCCAAACATACCTTTGCTCATTGCGGCCAAAAAGTTATATTTTATCTTCATCAGTCTGCAGGACTTGTTTCCAGAATGCATCAGGCTTGTTTAGATGTTCATTTGCAAACTTCTGATGCTGAAATTTTCTTCTCATGACTCTTCCATGAAGGTCATATTTGTGCAGGTGTCACAGTGCACCAGTACACCAGAGTCTGCTAAATCTTCCTGAAGGTCTTTTGCGGTCAAACAGGGGTTTTGATTTGCCTTTCTAGCAATCCTACGAGGAGTTCTTTCTGAAAGTTTTCTTGGTCTTCCAGACCTCAACTTGACCTCCACCGTTCCTGTTTACTGCCATTTCTTAATTACATTACGAACTGAGGAAACGGCTACCTGAAAACGCTTTGTTATCTTCTTATAGTCTTCTCCTGCTTTGTGGGCATCAATTGTTTTAATTTTCAGAGTGCTAGACAGCTGCTTAGAGGAGCCCATGGCTGCTGATTGTTGGGAGTCAGAGTCTGTATGAAGATTTGAAATTTGCATCACCTGGCCTTAAACGATGATTGTGAACAAGCCACAGTCCTAACAAGCTAATTAAGGTCTGAGACTTTGGAGCTCAAATCTCTTGGGGTGCCCAAACTTTTTCATGCCACTGTATAAACTTGATATATTAATCTTCTGGAACTACATAAGTCTGCTTTTCACTTTAAAATGTATTGTTAATCACAGTAGTTACTATAAAAGGCCACATGATGATTTAACGTTCATCAAGAGTGGCTCTTCCAGGAGCAATAATTAATAAACATGTAGAGACAGTTCACAGTGTCACTCACACAAACACAAAACACCACCAGGGTAACACATGTGACAGTAAAATAATGCAAATAACATTTACTAAACTGAAACCTTTTTTTTTTTTAGCTGTAATTTTATTAGTAGTTTACTGAAAAAAGTACAAATGTATTCTCCTGTTAAACATTATATTAATTATATGGTAAATTATATTTTTTACATCTTATATATATATATATATATATATATATATAATACATTTTATGTTTAAAATATATTTTATATTTAAACATCTTTATATTATTTATATAACATTTTAATTTGAATTAATATTTTGTCTCTACTTGCGAAAACATACTTGATGCGTCCCAAACCGCACACTTCTGCGCTATTCTACGGCATTTTGTAGTGTAAATAGTGTAAGTAGTACGTCAACACTGAAAATGCAACAAAAATGAAGTGTGCTACGAGTACCCGGATGATGCATTTCTTCAACCGTAAAAACTTCAAAGTTCAGGGGCCGGATTCACAAAAATGTTCTTAATAAAAAAATTAAGTTCTTAGGATACATTATAAGAAGTTCGTAAAAACATTCCTAAGTGCAGTTCTTGAAAAATCCTTAAGAAGTTCTCGAATATTTTCTTAAGAACATCTTAATTTTTTTCTTAAGAATAAAAAGAGGCTTTAACGTCGTCTGATCAGCCTGCTCATGGGCTTGCCTTGTCACATAGCCAAATTCAATACTAATCATAACGATAGCAAGTAGCAAGCACCTCGCGATCATTTTCTGAATGTAAAGTGCGTGAGATGTGTTAGTTTAACGACACTACCCATCATAGGAGAATTTACTTGCTGCTAACCATTTGATAACTTTTAATTTGACATGGAGGAAAAGAAAAGAAACAAAAACTTCAGTAGACAAAAGCTGAGGAAATTACTGCAAGGAAAAAGTTCTCCTTGGGAAGCTTGATAATAATATCACGTCAGAAAGTAAGAGGCGGGTCAATGGGAAAGGGTGGCGGAGGCTGTCTCTACTGTGCCCAACTCTGAGAGACATGTGGATGGGGGGTGAAAAAGCAAGTCTCAGCTTTATAATCTTATAATTATTATGTTTCTATGAACTTTAAAGATCGTGGAGAGAGAGCGTTATATGCAGCGCATCCAGTAGCATGTTCGGTCACCACATTAATAAGCTTGAAAATAACATTTATTGTTTGAATTTGGTGATAACATTTACATGGTTTACAAGCTGAAAATAAAAATAAAATTAGACACAAAACAGTCAAAAAAATAATAATTTTGGTCTAAAATCACATTTCTACGTAAACAGCCCACTGCGAACCCCAGTTAATTCATTAAACATCTTACCTTTATGATTTAAAACAACTGTGAGGTTATCCTAACTTTAAGATGTTATTTACGACGATTTTTAAGAAAGAAAAAAATTCGGAGAATTTGAATGCTTCTTAAAGAGCACCTATTATGGTTTTTCAAATATGACCTTTCATGTAGTGTGTTATATAGCTGTTTGTGAATGTTTCAAAAATCAAAGTGTACGACAAATGGAGTTATTGACTCCCAAAAGAAAGAACCGATTCTGAACTCCTGAAACGAGTCGTTAGTGATTCCAGACTTACTTCCTGTACTAACCTACGTAATTTGGTAACAAAAAACCCGCCTCTGGTCTTCATTGGCTGCTCGCGAACAGCTTCGACCCGCCCTCAAACACTATACTAAGCGGTAGACCAATCACAACAGACTGGGACATCTGACCAATCAGAGCAGAGTATGCTCTCTGAAAGGAGGAGTTTAGAATGAATCCTTTAGAATGGATCATTGAACGAGTCGTTTTTGACACTGGGAAAAAAAGGTAAAGCTGCAATTTAAATTATGAGCAAATTAACGTGTTTTTTGACCTTGGATGCATGTAAATCTATTGTATGAGACCTTTAAAACACAATTAGGCACGTTTAAAAAACGTATTAATGTTTTTTTCTTAAGAACAATCTTTAAAAAATATATAAGAACTTTCTTAAGAGTTTTTTTAGGCAATACAGAATATTCTTAGAAATTAAGAAGAAAATTATAGTTAAGAAGAAATTTCTTCTTAAGAACGTTTCGTGAATCCCTGGTCACCATCCACTTGCATTGTGTGAACCCACAGAGCTGAAATATTCATCTAAAAATCTTCATTTGTGTTCTGCTGAAGAAAGAAAGTCACACACATCTGGGATGGCATGAGGGTGAATAAATGATGAGAGAATTTTCATTACTGGTTGAACTGTCCCTTTAAATAAATGTATTTCAATTATATATTAAATTCATCACATTGACAAAGTTGCCATGATAATCACAGTGTTTTCCACCAAAATACCTATAGAGACAAAAGTTACTGGAGAAATTAAAACTAAATGACAAAAACATTCTGGAAGCACCTTAAAATTGTTTGCTGGAGATTTAAAATGACTTTACAGCAGGAACAACAACTGTAGTAACTACTGTACTCTAAACGAAACTATAGATATTTTTGAACTTCTATTGTTTTAACCTGTTTAACTGTGCTTTAACTGTAACTATATGCAGTGTTAGGTAAGTTACTCTAAAAAATTATTAATTACTAACGACTAATTACATCTACAGTGTGATTAAATTACTGTACTAATTACTCTGTCTGAAAAGTAATTGCATTACTTATTACTAATTACTTTCTGAAACTCTGATCAACCTTGACCAGATGAGAAATACAAGGATAGACATGAAACTGTTCTTTTAATTCTTTCAAATAAATCATATAAAATCAAATTAATTATTCATGAACTGGCCAAAGAATTTAAAGGGGCAGCATTAAATTAGAAAACATATATTGTAACATTAGTCGATTTTAAATTCACTATTGTTTTATATAGAATTGTTCTGTAGTCTATACAGTATTTAACGCATTTACATCAGAAATAAATGTAATTAAATTACTGAAAAATTAACAGTAATCCCTTACTTTAATTTTTTTCCCAATGAAAATGTAATTTAATTACAGCAATTAATGACTTAGTAATGCATTACACCCAAACACTGGCCATTGCACATTTCGGAAGGAAATAGAAAATTATATAACACAATAAAATTCGCACTGAATATCAGAACGAGGGACTTTTAATTTAAAGAAAATAAAGCAGGAAGTCCATATGACGCTTTGCTGTTATTGCTGACGTCATTTCCGGTTGTCGCCACTGGCAGAGGTGAAGGGAAACAAATACTTTGAGCAGATTTAACATTTAATTCGGGTTTAATTTCGGATCTAACGGCGAAATGTGGATTTATTCCACTTATCCCATACTAGAATATTAACGCGGAGGGACGTACATCTGAAATAACAACAAAACATGACATAAAAGTGAAGGAACTGGGCGAGTAAACTCGATTCTTATTAAGTTGAATTGAAATTCAGACTTAAACTCATTTATAGGGAATTAACAGTCAAATCCACATTTAAACTTTAATTAAACCGAGTCAAATTGAACATCACAGCAGATATTACAATATTAAACATCAACTTTTGAACGCAGTCTCTTAACAGGCATTAAAAGACCATAATAATAATCCAGGAGTTATCATAAAATAAGGTATTATTACTAAATAGATTATTAAAAGTCCTGTTGTCATTATAAAATCATAGTTTGCATTGCAATGGCAGCTCACAGGGTTTAAAGTGAGATTATCAGAGTCCCATTCACATAATACAAAAATCAGATTACATTAATATAATGAATAATTGTCTTGTATTATAGGGATTTAGTGAAATGGCAGTGAGATAGACTTAAAGTCTCCATAAGTTTCATGTGATGTACTAAGATTAATTGGGCAAAAATCAAATTAGAAGAGTCCTGTTCACATTAGACATTCAGATTATATCAATAATCCAGTGGTTTATATTAGAGATTCATGATAAAGACTGTTGAAAGTGCAGTTTCCTATATGAGGTGCTGAGCTCAAGTGGGTGTTTTTTAATGGGAGGCGGGTTGATCTGCTTTGAGATCAGTGGGCGAATCTTGCACAGATGGCGGAGGTACCGGCTCTGGGCCGGTTGGAGTCCCTGGCCCGGTATGTTCACAAAGCAGCCAGTGAGGGGCGAGTCCTGACACTGGCTGCCCTCCTGCTGAACCACTCCACGGTCCAGACCCGATACCTGCTGGAGTTTGTGACCCAAGTGGCCGGACAGAGATCCACACCGCTCATTATTGCTGCTCGGAATGGACACGACAAGGTCGTCCGGCTGCTTTTGGATCATTACAAGGTGGACACTGAACAAACGGGGACTGTCAGGTTTGACGGGTGAGTTTAAACTTTTATCTTTTTATATTTTTACTTAAAGGGATAGTTTGCCCAAAAACAAAAAAAATAAAATAAAATGCTGTCATCATTTACTCACCCTCATGTTGTACCAAATCTGTATTTTTCTGTTGAACACTAAAGGCGATGCTTGACAGAATGTTAAGAGACAGCCTCAGTCACCATTCACTTTCATTGTGTGGAGAAAAAAAAGTTGAGCTCCGAAAATGACATAAAAGCATCATTAAAGTATCATAAAAGTAGTCTCTACAACGCATGCATACTGTTCTACATATTCTGAAGTCATACAACAGATTTGTGTTGTAAAAGCCCCAATTTAAGCCATTGTTCACTGAAAATCTTCCCCTCCACCAGAGCTCTTAAATCTTGTTTGAGTATATTCAAATATGGCACGGCAGGTTTGACTTCAACAGGGTGATTCTCATGAAGGCAAGCTTTAACCATGGCAGTGAGGATTTCCATGTTAAATGAATTTTGAAATTATATTCTAAAACTTGATATACATGCGCTCCGTCGTGCACATAAAGTTTACAAAGGAAAAAAAAAACACAGCACACCTGATAAATTATCAGCAGGTGCGTAGGAAAAAGATTTCTTGTTTAATTTCTCATTACCGCAATGCGTCTGGATTCACAAATAGGACCATTAAATGTTGTATAAACAAAATGTATGTTGTATCCAAGATCAGTATTCTTTTAGTTGGTTTTTCACTATAAATTGTAAATTATTCTCATTACCGCAACATTTTCCAATAACTCAGGAAGTCAGACATTTAAGACCATTTTTACAATTTTCTTATGCCAAATCTGATATATAATCTGATATGAACAATTAGACATACCGTTATAAGTATTTGGATTAATCTGAAAAATATGAATTAATCTGAGATAAAAAAAATTATTAAAAAAGGTGCGAATTTGGTTGGTGTGTTTTGGTAATGAGGTAAATTGTATTTTTAAGCACATTTGGTGAGTAATGATTAATTTCTGAAAAGTTGTTGACGTAAAGTTTAAATCAATTTTAATTATTTTTCAAAATACTCAGCTTCTCAAATTTTTGGCCAGGGTTTTGTGTTGCTGTAATTAGAATTTATTTAGTTATATATATATATATATATATATATAAGAAAAGGAGGTACGATTCGGAATACATTTTCAGTTGTAATCAACATTATACCACAAATGCTGTCGACTGAGCTTAACTTGTATTGAACCCAGAACATTCCTTTAATGTTTCATGACATTTACGTTGTAGTTGACTTGTCTTTCACGCTTACAGGTATATTATTGATGGAGCCACGGCTCTTTGGTGTGCAGCAGGCGCTGGGCATTTCGAGGTGGTTCGCTTGCTGGTCTCGCACAATGCCAACGTCAACCACACAACGCTCACTAACTCCACCCCTCTCAGGGCTGCGTGCTTCGATGGCCGCCTGGACATTGTACAGTACCTTGTAGAGCACGCCGCAGACATCAGCATTGCCAATAAGTACGACAACACTTGTTTGATGATAGCGGCCTACAAGGGCCACACGGACGTTGTTTACTTCCTGCTTCAATGTGGTGCGGATCCAAACACCAAAGCTCACTGTGGGGCTACCGCGCTGCACTTTGCTGCTGAGGCCGGGCATCTGGACATTGTGAAGGAGCTTGTACGATGCCAAGCAGCTATGGCGGTTAACGGTCACGGAATGACGCCCTTAAAGGTGGCAGCAGAGAGCTGTAAAGCAGACATTGTAGAGTTGCTGCTTTCGCACACAGATTGTGACGTGGATAGCCGCATCGAGGCACTAGAACTGCTTGGTGCATCCTTTGCCAACGACCGTGAGAATTATGACATTCTTAAGACCTACAACTACTTGTTCCTAGCCATGCTGGAACGTTATCGCGATCCAGAGAGGGTCATCGCCAAGGAGTTGCCGGCACCTGTTGAGGCATATGGAGGACGGGTGGAATGCCGAACTTTGCGAGAGTTGGAGGCTATTAGGCACGATCGCGATGCGTTACACATGGAAGGCCTCATGATTCGCGAAAGAATTCTGGGCGCTGATAACATTGACGTGTCGCATCCCATAATATACCGCGGCGCGGTCTACGCCGACAACATGGAGTTCGAGCAGTGCATCAAGCTGTGGTTGCACGCCTTGCATTTGCGTCAACAAGGAAACCGCAACACGCATAAAGACCTCTTGAGATTTGCGCAAGTGTTCTCGCAAATGGTGCACTTAAAGGAGCCGGTCCAGGCGTCGGATGTGGAACAGGTTTTGTGCGCCAGCGTCCAGGAGATCCGTCGCAGCAAGGCACGTGTGCAGACCGCCACCGATGTGGAATTGCCTGTGGCCACTGACAACTATGAATCCAACATGTTCACCTTCCTCTACCTGGTTTGCATCTCCACGAAAACGCAATGCAATGAACAGGAAAGAGCATGTATAAACAAACAGATCTACGACCTAATACAACTCGATCCACGATCCAGAGAGGGGTCCTCGCTTTTGCACCTAGCGGCGAGCTCTAGTACACCTGTAGACGACTTTCATACCAACGACGTGTGCAGTTTCCCCAACGCGCAAGTGACGAAGCTGCTAATAGACTGTGGCGCACAGGTCAACGCAGTTGACCATGATGGAAACAGCCCGTTACACCTCATAGTGCAATACAACCGTCCAATCAGTGACTTCCTCACCCTCCACGCCATCATTATTAGCCTTGTAGAAGCCGGCGCTCATACGGACATGACCAACAAGCAAAAGAAGACTCCTCTCGATAAAAGTACAACTGGCGTTTCGGAAATCCTTCTGAAGACTCAAATGAAGATGAGTCTGAAGTGTCTGGCGGCTCGCGCCGTTCAACAACACCAGATCTTGTATCGCAACCAGATCCCTAAAAGTCTAGAAGAGTTTGTTGAATTTCACTGACAGTTCATTTTATTTTTCATCAAACTGGGTTTTTATGTTTTGTGAAATGGTGCTGATGACTCTTGAACCGAGGTGAGATGTTTCTTCCTTATTTATCAACTCGGCACAAATTTCGTAATTGTAGAACATGCACATCCTATTTTATTTGATGATCCATTTGAGACCTCTGCGTTTTTTTCCAAAGGAACTGCTGATCCCTGGGATATTGACACTTTAGAATGGAGCTTCAAGTTTGTTTCTTTTTTTACAAATCAAAGAAGACATTGATACTTATATATACAGGCAACAATAAAGACTCTTTTGAAATATTAGATTCGTCGTTTGGGTTTTGGAAAGCGACAGGATAGATTTTAACGTATGTTGAACTTGGGTTACGACAAACGAACGGCTCTTTTTAACAGCTGCTCTTTTGCCAACTCTTTCGTATTTTGTTTTCTTAACATATTTTATAAAAGGTTTATTTAAAACAAAGTCTAAAATTTATATTTTGTAAGGAATCAATAGCCGAGTGTTGATGTCCTGAAGCTAAACTCTTCTGTGCCAGGCGATTTTATTTTAATACTAAAATGTGCCTGTAACTAGACATTGGACATGTAGTATTGTTGTTGTTATTATTATTGGTTCCATTTTTTTTTCCTTTAAACATGAAGACACCGTAAAGCCAATTAGCGAGTAATTTTGACTTGCATATTAACAAACTCAGTTTGAGTCATGGGGCCTTAAATTGAATGGTGCTTGTGTGTGTGCACGTGCGTGTGCGTAAGCTAGCATGTCTTGCTGCTTTTAACTGTGTGTGCTTGAATGCATGTTTGCATGGATGTGTTGGAATTTGAATGTCAAGGTTTTTTAAAACCTCTGCATTTGCACCATGTTTTAGTCTTTAATTACTGGAGATTGCTCAATGTGTCATAGTTTTTTATTTCCAAATCAAACAAGATTAAAAACAAATATCAAACACGTATGCCAGATTCTTTGTGATTTTTTAAATTCATTTTGTTGGCACGATTCATAACTGAGAGGAGGATGCGAAAAGAAAAAAAAAAGGGTCTGAAATGGTCATTTATCTGTCTTAAAGGGATAGTTCATCAAGAAGTGTACATTTATTCATCATTTACTTGAGTTTTGCAAACATATGACTGCCTTTCTTCTGTGGAACACGCTGTTAATCTCAGTCACCATTCACTTTTATTGCAGCTTTTTTCCGCATACAATTAAAGCAAATCGTGACCGAAGTTAACATTCTGCCTAGCATCTACTTTTGTGATGACAACTGAATGATGATGTGTTCGTTTAAATGTTGGGTAAATGTATATTTGTTCATTCAATAGCATTCTACGTACATTTGACATATTATAATATTGATGCAATTTATGTGAAAAGCTAACTTGAGAAATGGATATGAATTTAGTATTTTCTTAGTATTTGGTATGTCCCAAATGTGCACATTTTGTACAGTGGTAAAGTTCACACAATCCATGTTGCAAATTCGCTCACATTTGATTGGTGGTCTACATATATTTCTTCAATTTACGTCATAACTATTTTAATAAGGTAAATTTAAATTAAGAAATTAAATGTTTCACTCAAATGATTATGTTGATGATATAACTTGTATAACTTAAAAATAATATCCGAGTATGAAAAGCTGAAATAAATGTTACGTCAGATTGCAAATACCGTGTATCTCTTAGCCGAACACTACACTTGACGGCTGTGATTTTACGCTGGCAATCACGTACATCGCCGTTTCAGTTATTGGCCTGTTGTTGCGGACCTATAATGACGTTTTGGGTGTTTAGAGCCAATGGAAATCCAATGTAACAGTTACCATAGACTTCTATGGATATTTAGGAAAAAAAGGATTGCGTTACTTGAACGAACAGTGCAATAGTGATGTGTACTATTTCACACTTCTATTTGCCAAGATATTGAAATGCCGAAAGAGTAACTCGTCATTGCCGGATTTCTGATAAAATTGTAGGAAAAGCCGTGTTTCCCATGTGCATCTCCATTATATCAGTTATAATAAAATGACTCAGAACACCTACTTTTTACCCAGACATGGTAAACACAGTCTTTTTATTCTGGTTCAGACTCTGATCTCATATACAAGATTAAGTTTTATATTAATAGCCCACTCTCGTAAATGTAACAATAAATATTCTGCCTCTTGAAGCTCACAAAATACATCTGACACATTCAGTCGCCATCTATATATGCAATACAATGTCAACAATTGCATTTGTCACATGGATTTAAATGGCAAGATTATTAAAATGAGTGGCTATAGAATCTCCACAGTGTCTTTGACAGCCGTAAAGCCATTTCATGACAGTAATATGATTTGAGGAGAATATATTTATTTATTTATTATTATTATTATTTTTATCCCCTTTTCTCCCAGTTTGGAATGCCCAATTCCCACTACTTAGTAGGTCCTCGTGGTGGCGCAGTTACTCACCTCAATCCGGGTGGCGGAGGACAAGTCTCAGTTGCCTCCGCTTTTGAGACCGTCAATCCGCGCATTTTATCACGTGACTCGTTGTGCATGACACCGCGGAGACTCACAGCATGTGGAGGCTCATGCTACTCTCCGCAATCCACACACAACTTACCACACGCCCCATTGAGAGCGAGAACCACTAATCACGACCACGAGGAGGTTACCCCATGTGACTCTACCCTCCCTAGCAACCGGGACAATTTGGTTGCTTAGGAGACCTGGCTGGAGTCACTCAGCACACCCTGGATTCGAACTTGAGACTCCAGGGGTGATAGAAAGCGTCAATACTCGCTGAGATACCCAGACCCCCGACAATATATTGATTTCTAAATGCGAACATTTCTATTGGAACATTTGCAAGAGTGACTTTTGACTTGACAGTGGCCATGAAATATCCTGTAGTGTGACATGCTATACTTCTTTTTTTAAACAACATCTCATTCTTAATTGTAATTCATAAGGTTTTTAAGATCATGAGAAACAAATTAAAGCAAACTTTTGGCTGGTGGTATACATAAGTGTTAATCTCAAGTATGAAAGTTCATGTCCATGTTATTTAAATACCCTAAAGTACCTGTACTTTCTCATTCTAATATGGGACAGTCAATCTAAAATTATAAAAAACCATACAAGGTAAATAGACATGGAAAGATTTTGTTCGATTCTGAATCTCAGAAAACACTGTATATGAATGTAAAATTATCACTGGATGAAAAAGCAGAAGTTGAAGTGGCAACAAAATGTATTAAGGTGCATGATATTAATAATTTTATGGTTAAATATTCTATAATTGGTGTATTACATTTTATTGCTGAAATCTATTTTAAAAAACACTTTTTACAAACTTCAAGTTCAAAGTTCTTTACAATGTGCAAGTATTTACTGCATTTAAACAATTGCGTTCCACAATCTGAGGTTTGTCACAGTTCACAAACATTTTTATCGGCACCACAAAGACAAGAAATGTCCCACTCTTGTGGATTTATTTGTTTGTCTGCTCTGAATTTTCCTCAAACAAACGTCTGATCAAAAAAATCATTTGTCTTGTAGTTTAACCGTCAACCGTCATCCTTCGTTCACTATGGCATATAAAAAATCTCTAGCCACATAAATAGCGACTTTCTGTCTTAACTGGCACACAAACACGGCCAAGGGAAGCAAGCTGATTGGTTCCTCATCAGAGTGCAGGAGGGCGTGGCAGTACAGAGGAGCAGCTGATTGGCTGATTGCAACACACCCGTGTCTGGAGAGTCCCTGAGCGATTGGCTGTGGAAGGGGTTGCCACGCGGTTGCCATGGCATTACCGATCCTCTGCTGACTTGTCATTGGTTGACTGTTCGTCCTTCTTTCTCTTTTGCCTGTGGAAGAATCCAAGCTGTGGACGACAATAAGAAAATGTGGCGATTATAATTGTTTGGTATGTAAATAAATGATGGAAGAGTCCTTTGGGATGTAAGCTTAAACAAACCCTAAAATATGTTTGTTCTTATGTAAACTGTTCGATATGTAAATTTAGAGCTATTTAAAAAAAAAGTAGCTCAAAACATAGTGAAACATTAATGGACAGAAATGAAGGCCCGCTATGGTATTTTAGAGGAAATAAAATAAAATTTTTGTTAAAATACTTAGCATATTCCATCTTAAAATCTCTCTCTCTCTCTCTCTCTCTATATATTGCACTGCTGGGTTGTAACAGATTACATGTAACCTGGATTACAGAATCAGATTACAAAAATCAAGTACTTGTCCTTACATTAAATTATATTTGAAAATACTCATAATAAGATTAACATTATTTTCTAAGGATTACATATTAATCAGGCATCATAACTTATTGATCCATAAAATTCTGTTTCCATTCCATAAATCTTCAAACAGTTTTGCGACTTGCTTTTGTACATGACTCCAAAAATGTACAAAAATGCACTTTTTTTTTTTTCTGACGTCGATTCACAAATATACCGTAACTGGTGTGATCAGTTGCCACCACTGATGCCGTTTGTGATGCGAAAATTGACGGGGTAAGAATATTTTATTTGCCTTTTTTATTTCAATCAGAAACAAATAACGAGTTGAACACACAAAATAAATAATATCAATTGTCCTATTTTGATCCATTAAGCAAGTTTTTTACTTTACATTTAATAAACATTGTCAAAATGCAAAAAGCTTATCCTACTCAAATGCATGTGACATTGAATAAGTTCAGAAGTAATCCAAAAGCAATCAGATTAGATTACTTTAAAAATGTAATCCAATAAATTATGATACTTACTCCATTTTGAATCATGTAATTTGTAATCAGTACCAGATTACAATTCAGAAGTAATCTACCCAGCACTGTTTATTTGTAGGTTGATTCTCTTGAAAAATAAATCGACTTTGTGGCGCTTCAAAAAAAGTTGCTTTACTTTTTTTTTTTTTCATCTTAAAAATACTGTTGACAATCTTTGGAAAGTGCGCTATAATAATACAAAAAATAAGGAATTATTTTATGATGCTTTTCATTCCCAACAATATATACTAGATAATCTTATACTAATAATAATCATGACTGTACACGGTCCCAGACCTTCCAGAGCGCGAGCACCAGCAGGGCGAGAAGCTGCAGTCCACCCAAAGTGCTTCCAATAATCACCCAGACTGGAATTCTGTAATCTTCCTCCTTCCTGATCTCCAGGATTATCTACAACATCACAAACCAAAACATTACAGTCACATTCTTGGAGGAATTGAATGTTCCAGATCTGACCTTATATGTACAAATGAAGATTTATGCTTATTAAAATTAAAGACGTATGCTTGTTTTACAGTCTTCCGCAGTGATTTTGGTGAAAAGCCAAGTGGGTGAATCCTACAAAGAAATGTCCAGATGATATTTCACACCAAAATCAAAAGAAAATAAAGTCTATTTTTAGGAACATAAATGATTTGTGCATTGCTACATTATTTGTGTGTGTGTGTGTGTGTGTATGTATATATAATTATATTATATTTTGAGGGAGAAATCTGAGCATGTTCAGAGATTAATGTTAAATGAGATTGTTGTGTGTGTGCATTTTCAGCCACAAGGGGGAAGTATATGTGCAACTTGAGATATTTCCAAAAGTTCCCAAAAGTATTTCAGGTCAATTTCCATCTGCCTGTCAGAAAGGACTTAAGAGTGTATTGATCTGTTGTTTTGAACAAAACATACCAACACTTCACGGAAAAACTGATCAATATCGTTTACTCTAATAATTTATGGAAAACAACTTGCCTTTCTCATTATATACACTACTATATCCTCCTATTTGTATTGCACACACACATACATATATACACCGATCAGCCAAAACATTAAAACCACCTGCCTAATATTGTGTAGGTCCCCCTCGTGCCACCAAAATAGTGCCAACCCGCATCTCAGAACAGCATTCAATTGTACAGAGCGGTTATCTGAGTTACCGTAGACTTTGTCAGTTCAAACCAGTCTGGCCATTCTCTGTTGACCTCTCTGATCAAGGCGTTTCCGTCAGCAGAACTGCCGCTCACTGGATATTTTTTGTTTTTGGCACCATTCTGAGTAAATTCTAGAGACTGTTGTGTGTGAAAATCCCAGAAATACTCAAAACAGCCCATCTGGCACCAACAATCATCCATGCGATTATCTAATCAGCCAATCGTGTGTCAGCAGTGCAGTGCATAAAATCATGCAGATACGGGTCAGGAGCTTCAGTTAATGTTCACATCAACCATCAGAATGGGGAAAAATGTGATCTCAGTGATTTGGACTGTGGCATGATTGTTGGTACCAGACGGGCTGGTTTGAGTATTTCTGGGATTTTCACACACAACAGTCTCTAGAGTGTATAGAGAATGGTGCCAAAAACAAAAAACATCTTTCTGTGGAACGCAAAAGGAGATGTTCGGAAGAATGTTCACTCTCAGTCACCACTGACTTTCATTGTATGGAAAAAAGATGCAGTGAATTTGAATAGTGACTGAGGCTGTCAGTCCCCAACATTCCACCTAACACTCCTTTTGTGTTTCAAGTAAAAATAAAAACAAAATTAAACCGGTTGGAAGGACAATTTACATTTTTGTGTGAACTTCGTTTTCCGTTCATTTACAGTGTTTTACAGTGTTCTTATGGTACTCACGTGTCTCATTGGTCTTTCTTCATGTAGAAACATTGGACTGGAGGAGCTCAGTTCTACTGCAGCCATCAGAATCAGCTCTAACCTTTTAAATTTCACCTGAACCATCAATAGAAGAGTGAAAAGAAGCTTTCAGCGTTCATCTCACCAGCTAAAACCAGCTTAACATGGTCAAGCTAGTATTTTGGAACACAGTAGGTGGTTTGTTGCTGGTCTAATTGAACCAGCTACTATGAACCGGAGCTGGTATATAAAGGGACTTGAAGTTGGCTTTATGTATACCAGATGAGATACTCACGGCTAATAACGCGTGATAGTCGAGCCATCCTGCCGCTGTGATGCTAACGTCTCCCTGAGGAATCAGGTTGATTCTACACTGCACGAATAACGTGTCACTGGTGGAAGTGTTCTGAAGAAACAAATACACTACATTAAACAGCATGCACAATGCTGCATCTGATGTTTAAAATGTCTTTGATCGCATTTGGAAACAGAATGTGCCAGAGAGGAAACTGTGAATTTCCATCCAAACTTAATTGAATATGTGCCAAAGCTGTGAGAGTTTAATTCAAACAAATGGCTTTCCAATTTGGAAAACTGCTTCACTGCAAAAAGTATACTTTTCTTAATCATATTTTAGTGTTGTTTTCCTGTAAAAACATCTAAACATTCATAATAAAAGATGCATTTAATGTCCTTAGATTTTACACATTCTTTACTTATCCTCAGAGAATATATCGGTAAGTTTCATTTACTTAATGTATAAGCAAATAGGTTTTTTTCCTAGTTTTAAGCATAAATATAACAATTTAATCAGGTTTATGCAAAATCGTAGGGCTGTCGATAAAACATGTTAATTCAGTATGATTAATTATATATATATATATATATATATATATATATATATATATATATATATATATATATATATATAAAAATAATGCATTAAAAAGCAAGAAGGACCACCTGTTTTCAGCAGGGGGCAGTCAGCGAAACTCCGGCTGTATAGACAACACGCAAAAAACTAGCAAAAGCACAAGATGTGAACACGTTCTTGCATTCAAACACAGCTAAACAGAGCGCAATTCCGAATGCAGGCATCTCGAAATGTGTTTTTCTAAGTTTCAAAACGTTTAACGACACAGCGACCTAAAACGTTGTGTTTATGACGCGACACAGCCATAGTGAGAAGCTCCAAAAGAGTCCAGCTGACGCATGTGCACATTACGTTCCTTAGAAAAGCCCTTATTATAAATATATCTTGGACAGATTGACAAATTCAATTGTTTATATATGGATATTTATATATTGGACATTTTGCATCATCTTCCATAATAATGCAATGCATTTTAATTATGTGAATTATTATTTATATACAGTATATATTATATTTATAATTATTTAAATATATTTATAATTATTTAATAATTTATATTGAATTGTTGTTATTTGAGGGACTTTCTCAGCAAATATTTATATATGCGATTAATTGCAATTAATTCGATTCGGCATATAATTGTTATTATTTTGATTTAAAAATGTTATCGATTAGCAGCCCTACTAAACTGATCTTATTTGAAGGATGTTTAGATATTTTGACTGGAAAACAAGACAAAAATACTGATTAAGAAAATGATTAAAGCAGGTTTATTTTCATCAGGCTTGTCGCTATTAACTTCTGTGCGAAGGGTGTAATTATCTGATCGCTGTGTAAGAAGCAAAGTTTACCATTTGTGTGTTAAGGGAGAAATCTTCCTGAGAGGAGGAACTGGAGGTGATGACACGGGGAACATTACAGTGTGATCCAGATGTCTACGAAGAGCAAAGTCTTACTTGATATTAAAACAAATGAAGATTTACTCACGAAAACCAGTTAGTTAGTAAAACAGGACTACCAAATGATGTTTCAACTCAAATAAATAAGCTAAAACATCTCTGGCATATAATTATGAAACGGACCAAAAGGACAATTCTGGCACCCAATTAAAGGAATCATTTCTCATTTAACTAATTAATTAATATTTAACATAAATTGTGGATTGGGGCTGAAATGAAACTGATGAAAAAAGTAAACATGAACCATTTAAATAAAAGTCTACCTGGCCGATATCCAAGTCGGAGAGGTGCATGAGAGCGTTCGCATTTCTAGTCACAGCAAAGACGTTTAGTGTGAAGAGAAGCTCAGATATGGGGAACAGGCCAAGATTCTGGATCTGAAAAAACAAATAACTTGGATTTGGCTCCATTTAAGGAGAAATACGTTTTAGATGTCCAAAGGAAATATTTACTGAAGTCAAATACAGCATATGAGAAACTAAACTTTGCTCTGCTTAATATTTTCTGTCGATTGCTGCTCTGAAAGAGTATGCCCACCTGATAGGAAAGGTTGAAGGCGGGTCCGGTTCCAATAGGGACATTCTGGGCTAGCTCGGGTTTGATCTCGAAACGGGATGGGCTGGAATCTCTGAGAAAGCAGAGGATATATTCTTTTTTTTTCTCCATTTTTCTCCCCTTTTCTCCCAATTTGGAATGCCCAATTCCCACTACTTAGTAGGTCCTCGTGGTGGCGCGGCTACTCACCTCAATCCGGGTGGGGGAGGACAAGTCTCAGTTGCCTCTGCTTCTGAGACCGTCAATCCGCACATCTTATCATGTGACTTGTTGTGCATGACACCGCAGAGACTCACAGCATGTGGAGGCTCATGCTACTCTCCACGTTCCACGCACAACTTACCACACGCCCCATTGAAAGCGAGAACCCCTAATCATGACCACGAGGAGGTTACCCCATGTGACTCTACCCTCCCTAGCAACCGGGCCAATTTGGTTGCTTATGAGACCTGGCTGGAGTCACTCAGCATGCCCTGGATTCGATCTTGCGACTCCAGGGGTGGTAGTCAGTGTCAATACTCGCTGAGCTACTCAGGCCCCCAGAAGGATGTATTCTTAACTTCTGATTAAAAGCATTAATCCTGAGTACATGGGTATACATGTATTCATATAAAACATCTGTTTTAAAACCAAAAGGCTGAAACATTTCTACCGTGTTACCTTGTGAACAGAATGTCGGCCTCATATTTCAAGGTATGATAGATGTCATTGATATTGTCCTCTGGAGAAATCTCCTCACCATCACTGAAACCAAACAAACAAGGGTTCTCTCAGGGGCCGTTCACACCAAACATGTTCTTCATAACCTTGTCTCATAGAATCATGTTACCATACAGATTGAATACTATACGTATCGTTTCATTTTCCAGATGAAATTAACACTAGAGGCGCAACAATTACTTTTATTCCCTTTTACACAAATCACGAATCCTAGTGCTGTAGGTTGTTTAAATGAAAGCATATTAGTGTGGATGTGGCCTTAGATTTATTCCATCAATCAAATCAAATGACAAAAATAAGTAACGGTAAATGTACCGTCAGCTGATCTTTATTGCAAAATAAACCCTGATCAGGACTGATATCAGGTCTTTTATCACCCTAATCAAGCTTATTTTGCAGTAATGACCAGATCTATCTATTTAAATGATCAGTACTATTTATACTCACAGTATATGTCATATAATTCTCTTGTATAATTCAGTTCAAAGGTCATAACCTCACCTGGAGACCCTTAAAGTGATCTGAACATAGTTCAAGAAGACCGGCTTGCTGAATTCAAACTCAAGACGAAAATAGACCTGTTAAATCAAAACAAAAAACAAACTATTCATGTAAATGAAACACTCCAGAAGAGCCAAATGAAGCACAAAACAAACACTATTGTCATTTATGGTCTCCGTATTTTTCATTGTCATCTAATGGGAGCCACTAGGATCAATAGATTTTCTACTTTGCACCGGATTTGAACAGAAGATGCAGAGAATTTCAGATAGACCCCAGAGACGCAAGCGGAATGTGTGTGGTCAAATTAAGTGTTTGGGGTGAAGCCAGCGCAGTGAGAGCAGAGGAAACCATTAGCAATGAAAAACTAAAGGACAGATCACAGAATGTACCAGCAAACTCTCTGAGGAGAAATCACAACGAGAAATTGAGATGAATCAAACTCATGTGGCGTACGAGAATCAGTCGCTCGTTATGTGAAGAAAGAAGAGGATAAGGTTTATTATTTAAAGTACCTTGGAGAACCATGTAAACATAATTGTATTTACATTTGGTAATCATTTAGTACCATGATACAATTTCAAGTACTATATATATACACAGTACTGTGCAAAAGGCACATAAGATGTTTCACAAAAGCATTTGTCTTAAGATGTTTATTTATATCTTCAGCTTTAGTGTGTCAATAGGAAATATAAATGTTAGACTCAAACATTACTCTTGCCAATAGATTAGAATAGAAGAACAGGGAGCCCTGCAACAGATGTCATGGTCCCCACAGACCCCCCACTGAACATCATGCCAGTCTGAGATTACATAAAGAGCAATTGAGACAGCCTAAATAGATAGAAGAACTGTGGAGAATTCTCCAAGAAGCTTGGAACATCCTATCTGCCAACAACCAAGAAAAACTGTGTCCAGGTGTACCTAGGAGAATTGGTGCTGTTTTAAAGGCAAAGGTGGTCACACCGAATATTGATTTAGCTTTTTATGTTTACTGGACTTTGTATGACATTAAGTGGCATTATTTTTGAAGACATCCTCACAATGCAACATTTTTCACAAGTGCCTTAAACTTTTGCACAGTACTGTATATAAATTATATATCGTATATATTTTCAAATTCTGAGTTCAAAGTCATTTTGATATTTTTCCTGAGGCTTAAAGAAACTGTAAACTGTCCAGAAACAGTAAAGAAAATAAAAGTCTCACTAAAAGCTAAAATTCTTGAAAATGTTGGCATGAGTAGTTTGGAATAATCTTTTATTATTATTTTTCTGCAGTGAAACAATTTTGGGTAACACTGTACAATAAAGTTCCATTTGTTAACAACAGTATATTTAAGGGGGCCTGGGTAGCTCAGTGGTAAAATACGCTGGCTACCACCCCTGGAGATCGTTAGCTCGCCAGTTCAAATCCCAGGGCATTGCTAGGGAGGGTAGAGTCACATGGGGTAACCTCATCATGGTCACTATAATGTGGTTTGTTCTTGGTGGGGTGCATGGTGAGTTGAGCATAGAGGAAACTGGGATTCGTCCTACGCCACCCGGATTGAGGCAAGTCACTACGCCACCACAAGGACTTAGAGCACATTGGGAATTGGGCATTCCAAATTGGGGAGAAAAAAAACAAACATATTTAACTATTATTAACATATGCAACCTTATTGTAATGTGTCACCCAATTTTGTTTTAAAATATTATTAATGTTTAAAATACTTTTTATAAGTACTGTATATTTATCTATTTTGTCCACCAAATCAAAGACAGGTGGTATAACCAACATGCAGATAGCAATTCTGTTGTCCTATGAAAAAAAATGTATAAATAATAAAAAAAATAAATAAAATAAAACAGAGAGGACTCTATTTTTATGAAAATGCCAAACTTGATTTTTGTGAAAAAAAAAAAATGAAAAAAAAAAATAATTATTATGTTTTTTAATTAATAATTAAAGCTGAAGTGTGTAATTTCTGCATCATTAGTGCCACCGAATTAAATTACAAACAGACAGTGCCGCCCCCAACTCACACCATTGGTTTATTCAGTATTGCTTATTGCTGTGTCGGGCTGAACGGGTTGATTAAAACAAGCTGAACAATTTTTATAGAGCCACAGGGACACAACATTTACAGTTTTTGAGAAAATAAACCTACTTATAGTTGTCTCTGCATATTAATCTGGGATAGCAGAAAGTATTTTAACGTCTAAAAAGTTACACACTTCAGCTTTAAGTAATTTTGTACATTTTACTTAATCAGTAAATCATTTGTTTAGTTTTTTTTTCTGTAAAAAATGCAATAAATTAGGGCTATCGATTTAATGTGTTACTTTAGTGTGATTAACTACTGTATATAAAATATAAAGTGTTAAAAAAAATTAATGCAGTTAATCATGCCCCCTGACGTGTACGTAAATTCCATAATAAAAGTACGTATTTTCTTACCATATGAGCAATTCAATCTTGAAGTACATCTGTTTTTACAAGCTGCGTCAATAGGTGGCATCGCGCCTCAACAAACCTCACAAGCAGCACAGAAACAGAATGAGAACTGCTTATTTAGGAAGCACAACAGAATACAGGATCTTGAGATGTGATTTTTTCCCCTTTTTTTATTTGTTTTTTTATTTTCTCCCTTTTTCTCCCCAATTTGGAATGCCCAATCCCCAATGCACTCTAAGTCCTCGTGGTGGCGTAGTGACTCGCCTCAATCCAGGTGGCGGAGGACGAATCTCAGTTGCCTCCGCATCTGAGACAGTCAATCCGCACATCTTATCGCGTGGCTTGTTGAGCGCGTTACCGCGGAGACATAGCGTATATGGAGGCTTCACGCACAACTCACCACGCGCCCCACTGAGAGCGAGAACCACATTATAGCAACCACGAGGAGGTTACCCCATGTGACTCTACCCTCCCTAGCAACCGAGCCAATTTGGTTGCTTAGGAGACCTGACTGGAGTCACTCAGCACGCCCTGGATTCAAACTCGCGACTCAGCGTCAGTACCACTGAGCTACCCAGGGTCCTTGAGATGCGATTTTCCAAGTTTACACTTCTTTTTACTTGGCACAGCATCCTAAAAATGTGCCATTTTTGACACTGAATGAACGCATCCATTTGAGGCACATGTACAAAGAGCAACAATTAAAAATAGCGCAGACGGAACGCAAGAACGCGTACTGTAAGAACTGGACACATTGACGAACTCAATGTAAAACAGATTGCTGTCGACTGTAGGCTTGTTCAATGATATAAGAATAAAACAAACAATACTGTATATTGAGTCTAATGCCTCTTATTTGTATTGTCTAATTAATGCTTTATTCATCTGCCACAATAATGCGATATATTTCAAACTGAATTTCAATCCATATTATATATTTACTGTATTATAGGCCCTACATATTATATTTGAACATATTTGAATTATTATGCATTATTTATATGAATTATCTTTATTTGGCGGCCTTTCTTTTTAATTGTGATTCATCTGATTAATTAATCGGCATGTCCTGGAATTCATTTGATTAAAAATTTTAAACAATTGACAGCCCTACTATAAAGGTTTTTCAAAAATGAATGAAACCAACATGGACACTAGGGCTGAAACGATTAGTCGACGTTATCGACAACGTCGACAATAAAAAACTGTTGACAAAAATGTTCGTTGTCGAATAGTCGTTTGATCTCATTTAATGTAACATGAGATCACATTAAACTCTGATGATGATGCGTGAGAGCAGCACTGCAGTTCACAACTGACTGAGGAGAAGCAGCACACTCGTTGTGGAATAAGTGGAGATGGAGCTAATGCTCCGCTGAAGCAAAACTTGTGTGTTGAGCGTCTTTAAAGGAAACACCCTGGCGTTACATCTTTAATGCATCCTTTATTAAAGTTAAAATAATACGGAAGCAGGTCAGCGCCTCTTCTATGAGTTGGGTGAATGTCCTGATCTAAGGGGGAGAGATTGAAACAGCACACTCTATCACGGGGACACTCATCCCTCGAGCGCGCACGCTTAATGCAGCTAGATTATAACGTGATGGCTCGCCACGAAGTGAATCATAGTACATGTGTGTATCTTATCGTGAAGAAAATCGGTGATATGCAGCTCTATTAAGAAGAGAGTGTTTTTGAGAGTTAAAGATGGATTCAAAGTTTTTGTTTTGGCTTGTTTTCCAAAATAAATTTCTAAAACAGCGTACATTTACTTTAGCAGCTATACTGCAGAAGACAAAACTATTATCTGAGAATGTTGAATATAATATTATATAAAGATGCATTCACCTGAGAAGCAGCATATAAGATATTTAGACTTGCTTTTAGAGAATAGATCTTGAATAGAAGTATATTTTGTCTTTACTGCACTTTACTGTTTGTTTTTGGTGGTGATGAGTTTTAGATGTGGATTATCTCACCTGTGCTTGTGATTTCATAAATGGTGCGCTGACGTTGCATGTACGGAAGGGAATTGGATCGTCAGGGTTTGGACAATCAATCGCGACATCTGACGGAGCCTGAAAAACGAACAGATTCTTAGTTTAGAGACACACATACATAGACACAGGCTTTATCCCCGAAAACTACTGAGCTGCCTACCTAGACAATTTTTAGGCATCATAGGCGCACTTCCGTGAAGACTATCCCCAACAGTAGGCAGCAAAATTATGGAACCTTATGAAATACCTTTTTATGTGTATTTGTGTTGCATGCATGAATGGATGTCATTATGAATCTCTGTTTTAATTCAGTTACTTATAAGGATCCATTGTGGTTAGGATGCTGTCTTAGAAGGTAGCTGCCTGTGTAGATAGCTCACTAGGGTTTGCCACAGAGCCACACACACAGACTTTACTCTTGGCCTTTTCACCAGCATTTTCTACTTTCTCATGTTTGAATTCCTTCTCTAATCCTCTAATCTCTCATAAATACAGGTGAAGCTCAGGTTTAGACTCGGGATTAGGATCAACACAGACCTTCACCATTAGACTGGAGAACTGAAGGTTTGGAGAATTGGTCATGTGCAGCAGCGTGTTGTATGCGTTCTCTCCTCTGTTCACTAAACGTGCCTCCACCAGGACTCTCCTGCGGCCGGCCTCCACCACACGCTCGTCACTCGCTCTCATCCTCTGGTGGACACACAGCGGCCATGCTGCCCGCTCACGCCGCCCGCAGAACTGCCTGAGAGAGACACAGAGAGCCTGAAGAGTGTATCGGTGTGTGAGGAAGAGACAGTGTGTGTGTGTGTGTGTGTGTGTGTATGAGGACACACCTGCGATCTAAGAAGTCGGAGCTGCTCTGCAGAATGAGGTTCGGAACACACAGATCGTCATTGTCACATCCATTCCAGAATGGAAGCTAAAGAACAAAGAAAAAACCTTGAAATCTGTCTGTGTGTCTGTGCGACTGTCTTTCTGTCTGTCTGTCTGTCTGTCTTTCTGTTTGTCTGTCTTTCTATCTATCTGTCTATCTGTGTATCTATCCGTCTTTCTGTGTGTCTGTCTATCTATGCGCCTGTCTTTCTGTCTGTCTATCTTTCTGTCTGTCTTTGTCTGTCTTTCTGTTTGTCTGTCTTTCTATCTATCTATCTGTCTTTCTGTGTCTATCTATGCACCTGTCTTTCTGTCTGTCTATCTTTCTGTCTGTCTGTCTGTCTGTCTGTTTGTTTGTCTGTCTGTCTGTCTGTCTATCTGTGCAACTGTCTTTCTGTCTGTCTGTTTATCTGTCAGTTTGTCTGTCTTTCTGTCTATCTATCTGTCTGTCTGTCTGTCTGTCTGTCTATCTGTCTTTCCTGTCTGTCTATCTGTATTTATTGTCTGTCTGTCTGTCTGTTTATCTGTCTGTCTGTCTGTCTATGTGACTGTCTTTCTGTCTGTCTGTCTATCTGTCTGTCTGTCTGTCTATCTGTGTGAATGTCTTTCTGACTGTCTATCTATATGTCTGTCTGTCTGTGTTTCTGTCTGTCTATCTATCTATCTATCTGACTTTCTGTCTGTCTGTCTATCTGTCTGTCTGCCTGTCTGTCTGTTTGTCTGTCTGTCTGTGTCTGTCTATCTGTGCGACTGTCTGTCTGTCTGTTTATCTGTCTGGTTGTCTTTGTGTCTATCTGTTTGTTTGTCTGTCTGTCTGTCTATCTGTCTTTCCTGTCTGTCTGTATTTATTGTCTGTCTGTTTATCTGTCTGTCTGTCTGTCTGTCTTGTCTGTCTGTCTATCTGTCTGTCTATCTGTGTGACTGTCTTTCTGACTGTCTATCTATCTGTCTGTCTGTCTGTGTTTCTGTCTGTCTGTTTCTGTCTGTCTGTCTGTCTTTCTGTCTGTCTGTCTGTCAATCTGTCTGTCTGTGTCTGTCTATCTGTGCGACTGTCTTTCTGTCTGTCTGTTTATCTGTCTGTTTGTCTTTGTGTCTGTTTGTTTGTCTGTCTGTCTGTTTATCTGTCTGTTTGTTTGTCTGTTTGTCTATCTGTCTGTCTGTCTGTGTCTGTCTATCTGTGCAACTGTCTTTCTGTCTGTCTGTTTATCTGTCTGTTTGTCTGTCTTTGTGTATCTTTGGTCTGTCTGTCTGTCTGTCTATCTGTCTGTCTGTCTGTCTGTGTGCCTGTGTTTCTGTCTGTCTGTCTTTCTGTCTGTCTATCTATCTGTCTCTCTTTCTGTCTGTCTGTCTGTCTGTCTATCTGCACCTGTCTTTCTGTCTGTCTGTCTGTCTTTCTGTCTGTCTGTCTTTCTGTCTGTCTGTGCATCTGTCAACAGTATCTATCTCTCTTACCTCTGTTGTCAGACTGGTGGGCCACCCGTCGTCCAGCACTGGTCCCTCTTCTGTGCTCTGTAAGCTGACATTGACAGTGAAGATCAGGGGTCGTGTATAGTCTGTCACTTCCTGTTCAGACACAAACACATACCAGTTTTGTTTCAAAAACAGAAAATATTTCTTTCCAGACTGAACTTTCCAAACATCATGTCACATTCTTTAAAAGTGTGTTCTAGGAGTGTTCAAATACTTTTTGAGGTCACAGTATGTGTTTTTATGTCCACTGAAATTCAACACTGTGCTCACATGTACGTGGAAATACACTTGCTGGCAGTATTCAGTGTCCGGCCACATGTTGATGTCTCTGGGCTGCTGTAGTTCTGTGCTGTCTAACAAAGCTCTGGGGAAATATCCACTCTCTTCAAAAGCACAACTGTACCTCAATGCTGAACAGAGAGACAAAGAAAAGACAAGGAAATATTTGTTTTCTGTTTGTCTAAGTGTGTGTGTGAGACCCTCAGTTCTGATAATAGACCTTCCAGATGTGAAAGTAAATGTTGACACAGTTTTATGATGTTTTCCATGGCTTCTCTCTCTAAACGTCAGGTTTAAAGTGTTTTTCCTCTGGCCCGGAGGCTTTATGCATTAGGAAAGCTGTCCCAATTATAAGAAGTGACCTTTCAAACAAACATCTGACAGAAATTACACACAGGCACAGAACACTGGAAAATGCAACTAATGTGCATACATCGTTCTGTCCTCTCATTGGCCAGTAGTTTGTTTGATGGACATACCAACAGTTTTTGGTTCCGACATTGGTGTCCGTGCCGTGGCGTTCAGACAAACGTTGGCCAACATACACGACACCTCTCGCCCTCCTCGAATGCAGTCTTTATTAAACACATTAATCTTTGACGGCTCAAAGTTCACGCTGATCTCCACGCGGACGACCGGACGAGACCTGTGGAAAAACAAGGAAACCTCTCAGAGGTTGCTCTTTCATAGCTCAGGAGACATAATGGAGTTATGAGTTGTTTCACTGAAATATCAACTTGGTTTAAGAGGTTTATCCAAAAATTCCTTGAAAAAAAAAAAAAGAAATCAGACTCAAATAACAACTGCAGTTAAGCTACTTGTAGCTTAAGAAAATAGCTAGCTACACAACAAGCCACTAGCTAACTACATTAAAGCTATTTAAAGGTGCTGTAAGCTATTTTTTTTCATGGAAAAGCATGCAAAATGTTCCTACTCCCTTAAAGATATTAATGAAACAAGTGTCCTGAGATATCTCACCGATCTCTGTGACAGCTCTAGACTTTGTAAACAACAAACACAAATGTGTCTGCGGACATTGACGCTTTTCACCTGTCAATCATTTTGCTCGTTCTCATAGTGTTGTATTTGAAGTGGATCATTGAGGCTATGATTCATATTGTTTGTCAGTTGAGGGCGCTATTGTGCCACTGTTGAATTTGACAGCCACAGGAACAAAAAATGCTCCGCTTTTGCTCTTAAAATTATCTATGGAGGGTGGGGTTTTTGGAATGAGGGGGCGTGGCTAATTCAACTGCTTAGTCACGTGAAAGTTTCAGAACGCTAAAATCGCTTACAGCACATTTGAAGGGCTTGTGTGAAAGTTTTGACAGCAAGAAAACTCAGCCAAACCAGGATAAAGGTCCAGGTATACTTTGTTTTTGTGCAGTCCGGATCGGATTGTGCCTGGTCGACCACGTCGCCTTTGAAAGTATAGTCTTCTGACCGCGAGTGAATGTGAACACGTTCAACACATGCCCACTAAAACTGCTTTGTAATACTCTTTTAGCAGTCAACAGGTGCCGCATGCGTGACAATGCACACAGTTGAGTGTCCATGTGACTGTGATGATAACGAAATTTGCGTCACACATACTGTGTGTCACAAAACGCGATCAGCAATGCAGACAACTGAAATATACTTTGGCCTTAAAAAGCCCCCCCCCCATAGTAAAACCATGGTTTCATAAAGGTTAAACAAATAGTGACAACACTAAATTGAACACAAATTTAAACGTAATATACAGTAATAAAACTATATAACAATCAAAATATAATAAAAGGCAAGGTCCCTTTAAGGCTGTGAGAGGCTGAAATGAATCAGTGAATCATTTTAGTGAACTAGTTCATTTACAGTACATGAACGGTCTGAAAGTTCCCAACATTAAATATAAGGGAATCGTTCATTATAACCGGTTAGAAAGAACCAATTCATTCAACCCTTGTGCATCAATTAAAAAAGTGTCCACATCAAAAAACTGCCATAATAATAGTATATATTAATATTATTTTCCACTTTCAATGAGTTAATTTTTTTTAACCAACATCAGTCCTGATCATAACTACCAAATATTAATTCATTTTCAGGATTTTAACCCTTTAAATGCCAGTTTGTTTACATAATACCACTGTTGTTTTTTACACACACACACACACACACACATACACACACACACACACACAATTTTAGCTGCATCATTTATTCAGTTGTCCTGCAGTGCTCTATAATACAGCAAACAGAAAATAGGAAAAAAGCATGTATTTGCTCCATAGGCTAAACATGAGAAAAATGGCGCCATCTGGTGGAAAATATTAAAAATGTAAATTCTGAAGCCAGGGCTCTGGAATGAAAGCATAATATCATAGAATTCATGATTATATGCTTTAATGGCACTGGGATCAAATATTGCAGTTTTAATGGGTTTCAATGGGGACATTTTTGTCCTGAAGGTCCTGAGTGTAACTATTGTGTGTACACAGTGTATTATAGATGTATTATAGGAACTGAGGTTGAAATATCAAAATTCCCCCCAAAATACACACCTTTGGCTAAATTTATGCCGTTGGCATTAACACAGCCAAAATGATAGAAAAAACAAAAATGACCAAGACAAAAATGTCCTGAAGGTCGCGCAAGGTTTAAAAGATTCAAATTTCCCAGTGCTATGTGAGAGTGGACGTTCAGGTAAGCGCGTTTGATTACTCCCTCTGCTCCGTTGCTGCGTTCGCAATTTAATGTGACAAATTTAGCATTTTGTGATGCTGCAGTGCTAATCTTTGGAAAATGTAGCTCATTACTCGAAAATCGACACTATTGTAAAAATAGATGCGTTACTGTCACGCCACTGAACAATGTAGTTAAGTTAATATCATCGCTACTTATAGTTAACTACTCCCCAACACTGTTGTGGCAGGATCCGTCTTCCATACAGTTTGTTATGTTGTTGAGATCTGAAACTCTAACAGAGACACATGTGAGATTATTGGAGTCTTTTTCTGCAGGGAAACATCAGCAAAAGTCTCCATTTGTTCTCCATTTAATCTCGTTGCTTTCTAATAGAAACAAGTGAGTTAGTAAAAAGATCTCATATGTGATTTTTCTTTCCAACCGTTGTGATACTACAACAGCCCGCTTGAATAATTCTGGAACATAAGTGTATACTTCAGTAAATACTTTAAATCTGAATTATTATCATATTATTTAGTCAAGGGATGATGTCTTAGAAAGCAGCTTTGGAAACAGGCATCAGGTGAAGCCTTTGGTTCATTGTTTGACTCTTGGTCATGCCTGAGGCTAAAGATCAACTACCCACCCCGGACAAAGTGGTATAAACTCACCAGAGCAAAACTGCGGCCCCTAAAGAGCCCACAGACAGATCTATGAGCCCATCTCCATTAATGTCCATCATACCATGTACACTTCGGCCAAAATAACGAAGACCTGGGGAGAGTTCACTGCCGGATATTCTCTGTGAGAAACAGCAACAGGAATTTAAAGGTATGAGAGAGAATATACAGTAGTTACGGATAAATGCCATTGGGTTTTTCACGTCATAGCTGTTACTATATTGTACATTTTACTATGACTGGATATTGTGCGATCAGAATCCAGGTACTATCCATTTTATCCTCAGTCTTGAGTCTTACTTGTTTATATTTGGGTTGGATGCTGTTTTGCCATCCATAGAACAGATAGATTGCCCCTTTGTGGTCGTCCTCTAGTGGTGCACCCACTACCAGCTCACTGAAGCCATCGCCATTGAGATCGGGAAGGGCGGAGATGGCCGCGCCAAAGCGAGAATCGTGAGCCTGTTCAGATGGACCAAGAGTTCCGTCCAGTATAAAATTTCCCTGTGGGACAGAGAAAGTGGGAAGCTTAGGCAGACCAGGAGGTACTAAAAGACTCGTAATTTTTAATGCATACTGTGACTCTCACTTGTGAGTTCATGGCGTAGCTGTAAATGCGTCCTTTCTCCCAGCCGCTGTGGAAGTACATGGGAGCGCCGACCAGGAGGAGATCAGTCAGACCGTCATCGTCCAGATCAAGTGGTGCTAATTCGCTGCCGTAATACGACCCAATCTACAAATCACCCAAACAAATGCTCTATCAGCATCTGAGGTCTGTTTAATTGGGTATTTAAAAAGACATTCAATCAATTATATAATGCAAGACACATCTTAGAAACTCAGCTAAATAAGTAACCATAATTTCTGTCAAAATACCATAGTAACTACCGTGATCGTTACTACAGTAAAACTGTCTAAAAAAATAAAGAAATTCAACAAGATGACAGATATATTCTGACAGCTTCTTACTCTGTTTGAAGTAAGTCCTGTATTGAGTTATTATGAACTGAATGATTATGCATTATTATTATTGTGTATTATTAGTGGTGTTTGAGTATGCAAAACTTTCATTTAGGATGCTGTCTAGAAGGCAACAGACAGCAAGGCAGCTCACTAGGTTTGGGAACACAACTTATATTTATTGTACAACAGTCTCACTCAGTCTGGTGTATAGCAGGTTGATGGCTAAAGTAATGTTGTGGTCGCTTTGGCCAGCGGCGTGTGTTTATTGTGTGAATTTACTGCAGGCCATGCATGAGCAAACACACAGATCAGATGAGATGCACATGTGCGGCAGAGAAGCCTGCCATCTGGAGCGGGTGACCAAGTCTAGACCTTCACACTGCGTCTCCTGTACGCACACATGTTCTGCATTAATCCACCGATCTGCCTCGCCAATCAAATGCACCAACGTTGCACACAGAGAAGGTATGGACGTTAAATGCAGACAGATGGATTTAGGAAGAAGAGGAGGAGACATTATGGTTTAGTCAAAGTGCACGATACAAGACACAAGTTTGTCACCCTGCGCACATTTAAAGACTCAGGCGTATTCACAAAACGCAATATTGTTTAACCATGCACTACTTGCGCTGATATAGCGTTTCACCGTGCATATTTAATTTAAGTTATTGTCATTCGTATCAGCACAAACACGCCTTGATTCTGGGTAAATTCGACTGAATATAGATTGCACCTTATTCACAGAAGTCAGCGCTATTTGTCTGCCGCAATTAACATTGCGCTATTGCAGCCCGTGGAAAGCAGTCGGTAAACTGTGTATTAAAATGTTGTTTAAATGTGCACAGTTTCTAGCGATCAAATTCTCACACTTACTCAAACATTTTAAAAAGCCAGTTCGGATGTTCCAGTAAAGTATGGCCAATCGTGATAGTTACCTGATTTGCAAATTTTTTTAGTGAACCGGGTGCTATGATCCCAAAATGTAGTTCTCGCACAAACTCATGCAAACAGCTACGCTATTTGAGAGTTGATTCTTAATAATGTCAACTAGGAGTGGCCGATTACCATTAGACACGATAAACCGGTAGAAACTTGACAACCGGTATACATTTTGGTTCGGTTACGCAAAATCGCCACCGTGAGGTAAGAAAAGTGCACCTCATTCTATTCATGTTACACGTACACATTTTGTCTGAGAAATGGAGGAGGAAGGCAGAGTGGCTTCATGTGTGACTGAGAGAATTGTTGCGCGTGCTTACCGCGCTATCTTTGGAGCAAGTGCGCGCGAGTCCAGCAGGCTTCCCGTTTGTGCTCCAGACAGAGGAGAGCGCAGAGCAAGATGAGTGACCCATTTGAATTCTACTGAGATTTTTTGTACCTTAAATCGCTATGGAGGAAGTCAAACATCTCAAACGGCTAGACAGCATGACATTTTAACAACCACTGACGAGGGAAACAACTAAAACAATGTGTCATGCATCAACAATTGTGTATCATGCAGGTTTTTTTTAAACTACATATTATCACCCTTAATAGAATTCTGTTCGAATGATGTAAGATTTTAGGAAAGAGGCCATGTTTGCCTTCAGATATTTAAATATTCTCTTCAGAGATGACTTAAAACATTGAGCTTAATGAAAATGATACGCATGAGAGGAAGTAGTTTTCATTTATATATTTAATTCACTGACTGGGTTATTAATAAATAGGCATTACAATATGGATATTTGATATATAAACCAATTTGTATAGATTTTTTGTTAGAAAAAATTAACTCTAATCGTGATATACTGTCTATTGTTATCGTGATATAAAATTATTTATTTCGTGATATAAGATTTTGGTCATATCGCCCACCCCTAACGTCAACTAACAATATGGATAAAGGGCTTGCAGTCGTTTTTGCCATTTTTTTAATTTATTTTAGCGTCTGTGACTTGTCGCAGCATGTTTTATAAGTGCACACACTCGAAGAGTGCCTGCAATGGGCAAGCGCTACAAGTTGGCTACGAACATGGCTTTTTGTTTCAGACTAGTTGTGGATTTAAAGCAGGAAAAGGTGGCATGCTTTTGTATAGTAGTGTGCACTAGGCTTTACTTGCTGTCCGTGAAGAGAGTGTAGGATGGTGAGGTTTCCGCTGTTAGTCAGGGTGAAGACGATGACTTTTCCCGTATGGTTGAATCGAGGAGCTCCAGCGACGTACAGCTGACCGTGTTGGGCTGAGACCACAGAGGACACCATGTACCCTATAATCAAATTAACACTTCATATAAATAACACCCAAAATATCTGTCATATTGCTTTATTCTGGAAAACATGCGCAATGCAGAGGCGCATGAATAATGTTTTTTTTGTGCTAGTTTTGTGCTGGTCTAGCAGGTATACCAGAACAGCCAAACAGTACAACACATTTGAGGAGTCGTTGAGTCAAAGCTTTATTGGGTAAAAGTGAAAATAGACCGATTGTCTAACCCAGATATGCTCCATGGTTCTTCAGTTCCTCTGGGAACTCTTTCAGGTAGGAGGATTTGGGCGGGATGACTTTACCATGACGGGTTTCCTTCAAAACTGCCCCGTTCCAGTCGTACGCCCCGACCGCACCAACCAGAATCCCGTCCTGCAGAATGACAAGAGACATATTTCTCAAGAGGCATTTAGAAGTTTTCATTCAGAATATTTCCACTGAAGCTACTTTGAGAGAATATTGCCATCTTTAGTTGTTTACATACAAAACTACTTACTAAAACCAACTATAATTCTGTTCCTGACACCGTAAGGTACTTCAAAGAATGCCATGGTACTACCAATAAGGGGATGTAAAGCATAGAATTAAATTAGTTTTTCTCATGATATATTTAATGATAACACCATGGCACTTTATTGAAATATACACACTCTTTTGCGTAAGAGATTTGGGTTCATTATACCTGCAGGGAGGCTGAATGAATATTATGGGATGATGACAAACTGCTTGGCAGTGACTTCAGTGGTATAGAGAATGCTAACAGAGAGTTTGCCAAACATCTCCCATGCCGTTATGAGGGATACTGCCAAAAACTCTGATGCACTGCCTTCACATCTGGAGCTTTAGAACTCAAAACCCAAAATTAACTGCATCATTCCTGACCAATAACACCAAACCTTGCTCAAACACATTCAGTCCAATGTTACTTCCTATTCATAGTCGGACTAAATGTGCAAAACTAACAAACTAAATTAGTGGTGCTTACTTGTGCAAATATCCATGCTAAGGGGTTGTTAGTGTGTGGCAGTTAGGCAGTTGCTATGTGGTTATTAAGGTGTTCTAAGTCATAGCTATGCAGTTGCTAGAGTGTTCTGAGTGGTTGCTAGAGTGTTGATTGGGTGTTGTTTAGCAGTTGCAAGGATGTTCTAGGTGGATGCTGGGTCATTGCTAGTTGGTTGCTCATGTTTTTTGAGTGGCTGCTAGAGTGTTGCTAGGTGGTTGCTAGGGCATTTTGATGCAGTTCCTAGGGTGTTCTAGGTGGTTGCTATGGTGCTCTGAGTGGTTGCTAGAATGTTGTTAAGCAGTTGCTAGGGTATTCTAGATAGTTGCTGGGGCATTACAAGGTGATTGTTAGGTGGTTGCTAGGGTGTTGCGTTCAAGGTGGTTGTTGGGGCATTGCTGGGTGGTTGTTAGGATGTTCCTAGGAAATTGCTAGGGCATTGTTTTGCAGTTGCTAAGGTGGTCTTGGTGGTTCTTAGTGCATTGCTAAGTGGTTGCTACAGTGTTGCTTGGCAGATGCCATTTGGTATCTAGTGCCTTGCTAGGTGGTTGCTACCTTGTAGTTGTTGTCTGTGTGTTGCTTTGTGGTTGCTAAGGTATTCTGAGTGTTTTTTCTATGCAGATGTTAGGGTATTCTGGTTGGTTGTTTGGGCGTTGGCATCCAGTTGTTATGGTGTTCTGGGTGGTTACTAGATGGTTGCTAGAGTGCTGCTTGGGTGGTTGCCAGGGAATTGTTATGCGGTTGCTAAGGTGTTTTAGGTGGTTGCTAGGGCATTGCGAAATGGCTGCTTGGGTCTTCTAAATGGTTTCTAGAGAGTTCCTAGGGGGTTGCTGAGGTGTTAGGGTGGTCGCCAGGGCACCGTTCTGCAGTTGGTAAGGTGTTCTGAGTGGTTTCAGCACATTGCTATGCAGATGCTAGTGTGTTCTGGGTGGTTACTGGGGCATTGCTAGTTGGTTGCTAAATATATGGCTTACCTTAGCAAATACCACAAAAGTATATTTGGAAGGATATTTGAATAATTACAAATGGTGGTCGTATCTGGATCATGGACCATCAGGCATAATTAAAAACTAGCAAAGTCATTTAGTCACCCTTATGTTGTTCCAAACCTGTATGTCTTTATCTCTTCTATGGATCACTTTTATTGCATCATTGATCCTTACATTGAAAGTGAATGGTCACTGAGACTGTCATTCCTTTTTGGGTGAACTATCCCTTTAACCACACAGGAAGTCTCTGGATGCACTGGAGCGAGCCCTGCACTCATGTGTGAATCTGACAGCGGGCCTAAAACCAGCTGCCAGAGTTTTCCTCATGCGATGTCGACGTGGACGCTTGACAGAGTTCCATGGCACATTTGCACAATAAACTCACTCTAATTGACTCTGTGTATTGCTCAGTTCACTTTTTATTAGTGGTTTTTCTATGCAAACCCTGAACAAACCTCTAACTTTTAACTTCATATGTCTTGTTGAGGAGAGACATGATATTATTTTACCAAGCAATCAGACTTTTGATCTGCATTTTGATCTAGGCACTTGCTATGGTGTTCTGGGTAGTTGCGAGGGCATTAAAAGGTGGTTCCTAAGGTGTTCTGGGTGATTGCTTACTGGTTCTAGTCAACAGAGTCCACCCTCAAGTCTCAATGATATTCTGGTCTCTGGCTTGAATCCCTGCTTCAGTGTAAGTCTGTGGGATTTTTTCATCTGTTTTATCATCCGTCAGCAAAAATCAAAGTTTAATACTTAGTGTTAGAGGTTTGTTCATATCACTAACACCAACAATGTGCAATTAAGTAATAGTGATGCTTGACTTTGCAAACACCACTACTGAGGTGGTTCTAAGTGGTTGCTAGGGCATTGCTATGCGGTTGTTAGTGTGTACAGAGAGGTTGCTAGAGTATTGCTTGGCGGTTTCTAGGGAATTGTTTTGCAGTTGCTAGGGTGTTCTATGTGGTTGCCGGGGCATTGTTAAGTGGTTGCTAGGGTGTTAAAAGTGGTTGCTAAATTGTAGCTGGGTCATTGTTTGGGTGTTGTTATGCAGTTGCCAGGGTGTTCTATGTGGTTACTGTGGCATTGCTAGGTACAGTATTTTTTAGGGTGTTCTGAGTGGTTGCTAGAGTGTTGCTAGGTGTTTGTTTAGAGCGTTGTTTTGCAGTTGCTAGGGTGTTCTAGGTGGTTGTTGGGGTGTTCTGATTGGTCGCTAGAATATTACTTGGCAGTTACTAGGGTGTTGTTTTGCAGTTTTTGGCTGTTCTAGGTGGTTGCTGGGGCATTGCTAAGTGGTTGTTTGGGTGTACTGAGAGGTTGCTAGAGTATTGCTAGGTGGTTTTTAGGGAATTATTTAGCAATTGTTAGGGTGTTCTATGTGGTTGCTGGCGCATTGTTAGGTGGTTGCTAGGGTGTTGGAAGTGGTTGGTAAATTGTTGCTGGGTGGTTGTTTGGGTGTTGTTATGCAGTTGCCAGTGTGTTATATGTGGTTGCTGGGGCATTTCTAGGTACAGTAGTTATTAGGGTGTTCTGAGTGGTTGCTAGAGTGGTGCTAGAGCATTGTTTTGCAGTTGCTAGGGTGTTCTAGGTGGTTGTTGGGGTGTTCTGAGTGGTCGCTAGAAAATTGTTAGGCAGTTATTAGGGCATTGTTTTGCAGTTGCTAGAGTGTTCTAGGTGGTTGTTAGTGTGTTCTGAGAGGTTGCTAGAGTATTGCTAGGTGGTTTCTAGGGAATTTTTTTGCAGTTGCTAGGACATTCTATGTGGTTGCTGGGGCATTGTTAGGTGGTTACTAGGGTGTTCACAGTGGTTGCTAGATTGTTGCTGGGTGGTTATGGCATTATTATGCAGTTGCTAGGGTGTTTTATGTGGTTGCTGGGGCATTGCTAGGTACAGTAGTGTTTAGGGTGTTCTAAATGGTTGCTAGAGTATTGCTAGGCAGTTACTAGGGCATTGTTTTACAGTTGCTAGGGTGTTCTAGGTGGTTGCTGGGACATTGATAGTTGGTTGCTAGGGTGTTCTAAGTGGTTGCTAGAGTGTTGCTAAGTGGTTGCTAGGGCATTGTTTTGCAGTTGCTAAGGTGTTATATGTGGTTGCTGGGGCATTGCTAGTTGGTTGCTAGGGTGTTCTAAGTGGTTGCTAGAGTGTTGCTAGGTGGTTGCTACAGTGTTGTTATGTAAGGGTGTTCTAGGTGGTTTCTGGGGCATTTAAGTAATAATGATGCTTGACTTTGCAAACACTACAACTGAGATCTAGAAATGACAAAACATTTGTTTGACTCTCTAAACCTTCCAAAACAAAAACAGTAAAATCTAGTACACCATGTCCATGTAGGAATGGCCAAAGTAATAAACTGATTTCCAATTTTTTTATTTTTTTATTTTTTATCTGATTACGTTTTATATACTGCAACTTTTATCGACATTGTTTTCTTTTATGGGGAAAATAATTCAAAGTCATTCCTTTAAAAAATATTACTGCCACAAACAAAGCAATACCCTTCCTTTTCAATTCCAGTCACATTACAACTGCAGACATAAAACACGAGGGCACGTGTGTTAGTGTATTTGTGTGCGGGTCCCTCGCTAAAGAAGCCTAATTCAACAAAACCATATGTGTTCTCTGGACTGCATTCCCTCTAAAGCAAAGGGAAAAAAAAGAAAGGAAAAACTTTCCGAGACGTTATCTCCCCTCTCAAATTGCCACTGTCAAGAGCAGCTCCAAGGATCCAACAGTGAAAGTTATGAAAAAAAATGTAATTTTTCTTTGGGTAAGATGTCCTTCTAACACAAAGGGTCTTTCATTCATACCCCTCACTTGCACAGAATTATTCCGAGAGGTTTTGTGTCAGGTCAGGTGTGAAAAATAGTCCTTTATGTTCCCCCAGGAGAGAGTCTAAACTGCTTTCATACTGCTCACAGCGAATGGAAAAGCTTTGGACATAAACAAACCTTAATTTCAATTAAAATAGCAGTGTTTTATACTTCTATCGGGCCCTAAAAGGACATACCTCAGTTTTGCTGTGCCATGAGCAAAGAACGATAAACAAATAATTCTTTCAATAACTCTTTAATTTGACCGTAGCAGCGTTTTTGCTCATTGCTAATGGAAGCATTTAAACTTAATCACAAACAGTAAAGAGCAAAATAACAGTATTTCACGTACATCCCTGAGAACTTAATATAATTCTCCGCACATTAGCAATGTTGTCTATATTTATATTTTGTCTGCTCGGTACAATTCGGGATGAACTCACTTCCACGATATGAAAGGAGAATCCAGCTTGGGACATCTGCAGACCGAAGGCCGTTCCGTTCTGGTTTGTGCCTGCAAATAGTCCCAAAAAATATATATATTTATTTGTAGCAAACTTGAACTTAATTTGTGGCAAACAAAATAGTTCCAAATGTTTGCCACAGGGGTTTGTAACAAAGCACCATTATATTTCTACTATATTATACTTTATTTCCTGACAAAATGTGAGTGGTTCTGTGGATGGTTGACAGGGTGTTGATGTGTGGTTGCTAATTTGTTCTGAGAGGTTTTAATCATGTCTCTAAGTGGATTTTAGCAGGGCGTTATGCAGTTGCGAGGGTGTTCTGAGGGTTTTTAAGCAGGTCATGATGCGGTTACTAGGGTGTTCTGAGTGGTTTTTAGGGTGTTTTGAGTGTTTTTAGCAGGTTGTTATGAGCTTGCTAAGGTGTTCTAAGTGGGTTTAAAGTGTTTTGAGAGGTTTTTAACATGCCTCTATGTGGTTGCTAGGGGTGTTCTGAGTGGTTAAAAGGTGTTTTGAGTGTTTTTTAGCCTGTTGTTATGCAGTCGCTAGGGTGTTCTAAGTGTTTTTTAGCATGTATCTATGCAGTTGCTAATGTGTTCTGAGTTGTTTGTAGGTGTTTTGAGTGGTTTTAGTTGGTAGTTAAGCAGTTGCTACGGTGTTCTGAGTGTTTTTTAGCCAGTTGTTCCGCAGTTGCTAGGATGTTCTGAGTGTTTTTAGGGTGTTTTGAGTGTTTTTAAGCAGATTGTTATAACAATTGTGAGTGTGTTCTGAGTGTTATTTAGGGTGATTTGAGTGTATTTAGGGGGTCATTATGTGGACGCTAGGATGTTCTGAGTGGTTATAAGGTGTTTTGAGTGTTTTTCAGCTGGTTGTTATGCAGTTACTAGGGCGTTCTGAGTGTTTTAAAGCAGGTCGTTATAACAGTTGCTGGGTGTTCTGAGTGGTTTTTAGGGTGTTTTTGTGTTTTTAGCCGGTTGTTATGCAGTTACTAGGTTGTCTGAGTGTTTTTAGGGTGTTTTGAGTGTTTTGAGCAGGTCGTTATAACAGTTACTAGGGTGTTCTGGGTGGTTTTTAGGGGGTCATTATCCGGTTGCTAGGGTATTCTGGGTTGTTTGTAAGTGTTTTGAGTGGTTTTTAGTTGGTTGTTAAACAGTTGCTAGGGTGTTCTGAGTGGTTTTAGGGTGTTTTGAGTGTTTTTTAGGGGGTCATTATCCGGTTGCTAGGGTGTTCTGAGTGGTTATAAGGTGTTTTGAGTGTTTTAAGCAGGTCGTTATAACAGTTACTAGGGTGTTCTGGGTGGTTTTTAGGGTGTTTTTAGAGGGTCATTATCTGGTTGCTAGGGTGTTCTGAGTTGTTTGTAAGTGTTTTGAGTGGTTTTTAGTTGGTTGTTAAACAGTTGCTAGGGTGTTCTGAGTGGTTTTAAGGTATTTTGACAGTTTTGAGCCAGTTGCTATGCAGCTACTAGGGTGTTCTGAGTGGTTTTTAGGGGGTCATTATCTGGTTGCTAGGGTGTTCTGAGTTGTTTGTAAGTGTTTTGAGTGGTTTTTAGTTGGTTGTTTAACAGTTGCTAGGGTGTTCTGAGTGTTTTAGCAAGTTTTGAGTGTTTTTTAGCCAGTTGTTCCGCAGTTGCTAGGGTGTTCTGAGTGGTTTTTAGGGTGTTTCGAGTGTTTTTTGCCAGTTGTTATGCAGTTACTAGGGTGTTCTGAGTGTTTTTTAGGGTGTTTTGAGTGTTTTTTAGGGGGTCATTATCCGGTTGCTAGGGTATTTTGAGTATTTTTTAGCTGGTTGTTATTTCATTACTAATGTGTTCTGAGTGTTTTTAGGGTGTTTTGAGTGTTTTTTGGGGGTCATTATGCGGTTGCTAGGGTGTTCTGAGTGGTTGTAAGGTTTTTTGAGTGTTTTTTTGCTGGTTGTTATGCAGTTGCAAGGGTGTTCTGAGTGGGTTTTTGCATGTATCTATGCAGTTGCGAGGGTGTTCTGAGGGTTTTTAAGCAGGTCATGATGCGGTTACTTGGGTGTCCTGAGTGGTTTTAAGGTGTTTTGAGTGTTTTTAGCTGGTTTTTATGCAGTTGCTAGGGTGTTCTGAGTGGTTTGAAAGTGTTCTGAGCGTTTGTTAACAGGTCATTTTGCATTGATAGGGTGTTCTGAGTGGTTTTTAGGGTGTTTTGAGTGTTTTTAGCCAGTTGTTTTGCAGTTACTAGGGTGTTCTGAGTGGTTTTAAGGTGTTCTGAGTGTTTATTAGCTGGTTGTTATATAGTTGCTAGAGTGTTCTAAGTGGATTTTAGCAGGTCGTTATGCAGTTGCAAGGGGTGTTCTGATGGTATTTAAGTAGGTCATGATGTGGTTACTAGGGTGTTTTTTTTTTTTTTTTTTGCCAGTTTTGAGTGTTTTTTAGTCGGTTGTTCTGAAATTGCTAGGGTGTTCTGAGTGGTCTTTAGGGTGTTCTGAGTGTTGTTAGAGTGTTTTGCGGTTGCTAGGGTGTTCTGATTGGTTTTAAGGTGTTCTGAGTGGTTTTTGGGGAGTTTTGAGTATTTTTAGCCAGGTCATTTTGTTGTTACTAGAGTGTTTTAAGTGGTTTTAAGGTGTTCTGAATATTTTTAACAGGTCATTTTGTGGTTGCTAAGGTGTTCTGAGGGTTTATAAGCAGGTCTTTATACTGTTACTAGGGTTTTCTGAGTGGTTTTAAAGGCCTCTATGCGGTTGCTAGGGTGTACTGAGTGGTTTTTAGGGTGTTTGGAGGGGTTTTTAGTATGTTGCTAGAGAACAAACAGAGGTTTTTCACTGATGTCACAAAGGTTGCGCTCATACCCTCCAAACTGAAGATCTTCTCTCCCAGAGCATCAACGATGTCCTTCAAGGCAGACTCATCGGTGACGCTAAAGAAGTGCTCCTCAGGATCGGTGGCTATGAACTTGATTTCCCTCAGAAAAGCTTCAGGATTGATTCCACGCCGGTTATATGAGCCAAGAACCTTCAACGACATTGAATATCCAAACTTCAAGAAAAATCAGCTCTTAACACTGTGCACTTTTTTGAAAGGAACATCACTAATGCACCAAAGAGAACATCTGAAGAACGCTTTTGGAAGTTTCTGTTGGTAACAAGTACAGTCGTAGGCTAACTGGAACATAAAATCAACTCACAGCGATTCCGTACAAGGTAATATTCTCCCTCTCGCTGTCCTCCACGGCGCTCTTTAGGTCTGGGCTGTCGTGTGATTCCCCATCAGTGATCACAATCATGACCTTCTTAGCATCTGGCCGACCACCATGTTTGAATGCTTGAGTTCTGATAGAAATACACATTAACATGATCTCATTAGTATTCATAGATATTCGTACCCAAAATATGGTTCAAGCTAATTCTCGTATGCTAAGATGAAACAGATTCGTACGCCTCTTTGTTGTACATATGCAAATACCTTCAACGTACAAAATTGAATATTCACGAATAATATCTGTGAATACGAATGAGATCAATATGGCCACACAGTATAGTTGTTGGTACGCAATTTTGTTACACTTAATTTGTATAGTGTTACCCCACTAGAATTGAACAATTTACATAATATATCACAAAGGATGTCTCAAATGTAACATGATTTATTTCACTTACTCAAAATAACTAATAATGATGCACACAAGACAATACGGTTGAGAGACAGAAACAGCAGTATCACAGCAGTAAAATGTCACAACAGTAATGAGGCACTATACCGAGCCATGTTAATCCCGAGTGCCGTGCGAGTTTCCTCGCCGCCGCGCTGGTCGATATTCTGCGCTGCAGCTACTACCTCCTCAACCGTACGAAACTCATTCAGACGAAACTCATGGACCACTCGCACACCGTACTGGATCACAGCCACCTGAACAACGGATGGGACACAACATGCCTTTCATCAAATCATACTTGATGTTAATTATAATACTATAGAGGAATTCTCTTGGAAATTTCAACTTTATATTAGGTGGCCTTAACTACCATGTACTTAACCATTTGATACAATGTACTTATTATGTACACACATGTTTGTGCATTGTAATTACATTTAAAGTACTTGCATTACATTTTGTAGTTACACTGTTAACTGTACCCCTAAACCATCCCTTACCCCAAAACCTAACTCTAACCCTACCCTTACTCCTAAACCTACCCATACCTCAACATCAGTAGCAGCAATTGTGGGCAGTTTGCAGAACAACATGTAGTTACACAGTAAATACAGAGTCTTGTATGTATTTAATGTTAGTACATAGTAGTTATGGCCACCTAATATAAAGTGTGACCTATTTTGCTAATAAATTAAAACATAGAAATGTTAATATATAAAATATTTAAATATTTCATATATAATATAAATGTATATATTAAATAAATATCTTGAATAAATGTTATTTAAATATATACATTTATATAAATGCAGTGGCGGAGCTAGGGGGTGGCCAGGGGTGGCCGTGGCCACCATGGACCCCATTGGCCACCCCACTCGCAATTGCCATTTTTGGGCAAAAGACTTAACATGTACTGCCCGAAAATTTCTGTGCCACCACAGAATGATCGCTGGGCCCTGCCCGGCCACCCCTGTGAAAAACTCCTGGCTCCGCCCCTGTATAAATGTATATTTTTGATGTATTTTGAATACATTTTAGTTAGTTATTTTTTCCAAATATATATATTTTTGGACATTATACACTACTGTACGTATATTAAATGTAGATAAAGCTATATGACCATTATGTTAGATTATTGAAATAAAAATGTATAATGTCCATGTTATATTGTAAAAAATTACACTTGCTTTCACATGCATGTAATTGTGAACTGTCTGATGTAGTAAATCCTTTGAATTATTGGATTTGTTTGCAATGTAAAGACTGAAGGTATCGACTCTCATGAGTAAAATGTTAAGCACTTTTCTTGTAAACTCCATGTATAAATCATGACCATAACAGGCCAAACTGATTTTCCAGGTCGTAATTCCAACGCACCTGGATCTGTCCCGGACCGACGTAAAACTTCTGTAGGACATTTATCAGGAAATCCTGAACTTCATACCAGGGGTAGATGGAGTTGGATCCATCAAGAACAATCACTATATCCATGTAGGTCTCACATCCTGTGAAGAAATTGTTACTGTTAATATCGCTATCATAAAAGAAAGGACTTTAAGGTTTGATCTTTAATTTCACAGGCTAACTGTGTGCAACTTTATTAATTACTCTTTATCAATCAAAACAAACAGCTGCAGTTTTCTCATTATTCTGGATTCAGTCCTTAATATTTAAGTCCTTAGTTACTTAGTATTAAAACAAACACAATGAAGAATTGTTTGGAGTGGAACATTTTTACTTTACAGCATGTGAAGTACCAGATATTAATTTCTAGGACTTTACAAATATTTTAAATCAGAGTTGGTGTAAAAAGGCATATATTGGCGCTCACCAGTCAAGTAAATAACCTCTCAATCCTAACTACTAACTTTTTTACTTTACTATAGTTTACGGTACTTTACTTTGAAATGCTGGAGCGATGCTGTGGGTGAATTTGAAGGTGCTGTTGACTCTTGAACAGATGCCCGTACTGTAGTAGGAACTTCCACATTCATACGACCACAGCGGACCACATGCCTGAAACACAACACAGCTTTAAACTCAACATAAAACACTGTTCACAAACCATTTTATTTCCATAATGTGACATTTCCAGGTGAAACAGGAAATGTAGGGTGGGACACATGCCACTCTGTGTGATTTAAACACTGGCCTACGTATTTTGCTTTAGTTAACAATGTTACACTCCAGTGTACAGATGTGAACTATTTCGAGAAGTACTTTCAACATAAACACACTTACCACAAAGCTGTTGTCCTTCGGGTTGGAAGCGAGAGTCATTCCCAACCTCATTCTGTCCTTGCGCTCCGACACGTTGTTCAGGGATATCTTTCCTTGAAAACAACCCAACGGTAAGAGAGTCGAGAAAAATAAAAAAATGTTGTGCCACTCAATGCGCCGCATGATAATATTAAGAATAAATCTTATTTATAATAATTTTATTTATGCATCAGACAGGTGATATAATACCTAGATGCAGTCGTGTGCAGTTTGTGATGGGTTTGCTGTCTAATGGACATCTGTAGACGTCACCTGTCTGGTGTGCACCGCTGCTCTCAAAGGGAGCGCCAACCAAGAGCCTGAAATACATATTATACTTCCTGAACATATATATATATATATATATATATATATATATATATATATACTGTATCTATACACATAAATAATCAGAATGTAAATGCAGGTTGGAAAGACCATCCTAGATAGAACACGTGCTGTATATATATATATATATATATATATATATATATATATATATATATATATATATATATATATATATACACACACACTGGCAGCCAAATGTTTGGAATGATGTACAGATTTTGCTGTTTTGGAAGGAAATTGGTACTTTAATTCACCAAAGTGGCATTCAGCTGATCATAAAGTATAGTCAGGACATTACTGATGTAAAAAACAGCACCATCACTATTTGAAAAAAGTCATTTTTGATCAAATCTAGACAGCAGCCATCACTCTAACACCTTATCCTTGAGTAATCATGATAAATTGATCATTTGGTACTAGAAAATCACTTGCCATTATATCAAACACAGTTGAAAGCTATTTGGTTCATTAAATGAAGCTTAACATTGTCTTTGTGTTTGTTTTTGAGTTGCCACAGTATGCAATAGACTGGCATGTCTTAAGGTCAATATTAGGTGAAAAATGGCAAAAAAGAAACAGCTTTCTCTAGAAACTCATCAGTCAATCATTGTTTTGAGGAATGAAGGCTATACAATGCTTGAAAAAGATTTCATACAAAGGTGTACACTACAGTCTTCAAAGACAAAGGACAACTGACTCTAACAAGGACAGAAAGAGATGTGGAAGACCAGATGTACAACTAAACAAGAGGATAAGTACATCAGAGTCTCTAGTTTGAGAAATAGACACCTCACATGTCCTCAGCTGACAGCTTCATTGAATTCTACCCGCTCAACACCAGTTTCATGTACAACAGTAAAGAGAAGACTCAGGGGTGCAGGCCTTATGGGAAGAATTGCAAAGAAAAAAACACTTTTGAAACAGAAAATCAAAAAGAAAAGGTTAGAGTGGGCAAAGAAACACAGACATTGGACAACAGATAATTGAAAAAGAGTGTAATGGATCTTAACCCCATTGAGCTTTTGTGGGATCAGCTAGACTGTAAGGTGCTTGAGAAGTGTCCGACAAGACAGACACATCTATGGCAAGTGCTACAGGAAGTGTGGGGTGAAATGTCACCTGAGTGTCTGGACAAACTGACAGCTAGGATGCCAAGGATCTGCAAAGCTGTTACTGCTGCACGTGGAGGATTTTTTGATGAGAACTCTTTGAAGTAGATTAAGTTTTTTCAAATTATAATAACAATTTTTCACATTATTAATGTCTTGACTATACATTGTGTTCAGTTGAATGCCACTTTGGTGAATAAAAGTAGCAATTTCTTTCCATAAGACCAAAATCTGTACATTATTCCAAATTTTTGGCCACCAGTGTATATAAATAAAACATGCATTATTCGATCGTGTTTAAATGTTTGATGTATTGTGTAAATATACAACTACCTAGCAGCCACCAGAACATCCTAGTAACTGCATAGCAACAGCCTAGCAACTACCCAGAACACCCTAGCTAGTAACTGCATAGCAATGGCCTAGCTGCCACCCAGAACACCCTAGAAACCGCATAGCAACAGCCTAGTTGTAATCAAGAACACCCTAGTAAATACATATCAACCATCCACAACAACCCTATTATTCGCATAGCAACAGGTTAGCTGCCACCTGGAACACTCTAGTAAACACAAATCAACACCCTAGCAACCACTTAGAACACCCTAGTAACCATATAGCAGTGGCCTTGCTGCCATCCAGAACACCCCATTAGCCGCATAGAGACAGCCTAGCAATCACCCAGAACACCCCCAGTAACCACATAGCAATGACCTAGCAACCACCCAGAACACCCCTAGTAACTGCATAACAATGACCTAGCAACCACCTAGAACACCCCCAGTAACCACATAGCAACAGCCTAACTGCCACCCAGAACATCCCTAGTAACCACATAACAATGACCAAGCTGCCACCCAGAATACCCTAGCAACCGCATAGCAACGGCCTAGCTGCAACCTGAGTTTTGAATGGAAAAGCACCAAAAATCTAGTTCAATGTGAACTGTTTTAACTTTAATTATTTGTTGTTTAAATAAAGTTTTAAAAACTCTGTTTTTATTTCGGAAAAACTGCAGATATAAAAATTACAGTTGAATACAATTCATGAGAGACATTAAATTAAACAATAATAAGTTCCCTGTCGATTCAGTTCACTCGACATTGCCGTAAGCACTATGGGGAAGTCCTTCTAGATGACCTTGTTGAAACCATTATACAATCACGCCAATCCTCTGATTGGCAATGGTGTCTGAGCCCCGCCCCTTCAGGTGCGCAGTTGGCTTATATAAGCGGGCGCTCAGTCACCATTTCTTCAGAATTTTCTTCCTTCAAGACTACGAACTTCATCTTTGTCTTGACTCGTCACCTGTGCTCAGCACCTGCACTGAGAGGCTTTCCACTCCCCTGTGTGTTTCACTGAAGAGTTCTCCACATCGCCGTCAAAGATGCTCTCGGTGAACAGGTTCTTCGCTTCAGACGCTCATCGTTGATCAACACGGTTGAGAGACAGAAACAGCAGTATCACAGCAGTACCTGCTTCCCACAGCACTCCTGCTGGAGTTACTGTATCCTTTTGATATATATGTGGTGGTGGTGGGGGTGTGGTTGTGCGCCGGCTTATGAATGGAGAGCGAGATCAGGAGATAAGAACAGTAAGGATCATCACCTGGCAATGATTGTCTCTAACAGCTGTTTGTCATTGCAGTGAGAGTGGAGACAGGTTTGAAAAAAGAGCCGGATGCCAGTGAGGAGACAGAGCTGCCACGCACACACTAAGACTGTGCTGTTATTACGATTACACTGAAAAGCGAATTTGTGTTTGTAAAAATAAAAAGTACCTTTTTGAGTAGGATCTCTCCGTCTCCCGCTTCCTCTTTTCCATTAAGAGACCTTTTACACTGGTGGCGATACCCGGGATTTAAGGGAGGAAGAATGCCACCATGGATACCTCACCTCTGGAGGATGTTTTCAAGACCCTCGCCAGCATCCAGCAGACACAACATCAGGCCCTCCTCGAGCTGCGCACCGAATAGGAGCAGCGGCTCATTGCGCTCTTCCAGGCCCAAGCGGAGGACCGGCAGATATTCCGGAGCTTGCTGCACCAGGAGGGGGCTGCTGCCACGACCCCGGACCCTGCGACCGCCCCGCCCCAGGTTCCACTAGTCAAGATGGGCTCCCAAGATGATCCAGAGGCCTTCCTGGAGCTCTTTGAGCAGACGGCGTGGGCATGCGGATGGCCGAGCACCCAGTGAGCAGTCCGGTTAATCCCGTCTGAATTTCAGAGTGTCTTACCCCGTCAACACTCAAGGTTTATATAGTGACCATCTCAGCATACCAAACCCTGGAGGCTGGCTCGCTGATAGGCAAACATCTAGTCATAAAGTTCCTTAGGGGAGTGAGGCATTTGAACACCCCTTGCCCTGAATTGGGACTTAAATTTGGTGCTGAAGGTACTCACAAACTCCCCGTTCGAGCCACTGGAATCTGTTGAGCTGCAGGTGCTTTCCTTAAAGGCCGCACTCCTATTGGCTTTGGCCTCGGCCTCATTTAAACAAGTGGGTGACTTTGATCTGGTTTGGTCCAGATCTGTCAAAAGCCACTATTAAACCTAGAAAGGCTACATGTCTAAGGTTTTATCAATGCTCTACAGGGCTCAGGTGGTTAGTTTGCAAGCCTTCTTTCCCCCACCATTTAATTCAGATGAAGAGCAATCTATGCACATGTTATGCCTGGTGAGAGCATTGCATACAGTACATATGTTGAGCGCACATGTCAATTTAGGCTGTCAGATCAGCTCTTTATTTGTTATGGAGGATGCACAAAAGGAATTTCCATTTCCAAACAAAGGCTCTCCCATTGGTTCGTTGATGCGATCGCCCTCGCTTATGAATCACAGGGCGTGAATTGCCCTTTTGGTGTCAAAGCACATTCAACCAGAGGCATGGCCTCTTCATGGGCATGGACAAACAGTGTGTCCTTACAGGACATATGTTTGGCAGCAGGATGGTCCTCACAAAACTCGCGAGATGTTATAACCTGGACGTGGCGTCCATCTCCTCACAAGTCCTCTCTGTATAGAGTGCATCTTACATTCATGCAGGTAAGCCCAAGCCTTTATTACGGGCGGGCTACCGATTATAACTGCTGCTTTAAAACTCATAAATACTCCCATAAGAAATAAAACCTACTTTTTCAACTATGTTGTGAGAGGGTTAATAAACCATACTGTGTATATCTATATGGTTCATATAGATCCCAGACTACATTAATTTCCATCTGGCGTCCGCCATGTGGGACTATTCATATACACTTTAATATGACTTTTAAGTCATCGGCCTGTGACTCCTTATGAATATCTCTGTTTAGTGTTATAACTCTGGGAGTGTAGTCACGTAGTGCAATGTGATGGGATACTGTTCCCAATAGTGCTTAAGGCAATGTCGAGTGAACTGAATCAATAGGGAATGTCTACGGCTACACATGTAACCTCAGTTCCTGAGATGAAGGGAAAGAGACATTGCCAAAGCTGGCCGCACTACTACTTCAGAGTTTCATAACACAAATGACTCACTCTTGTCCCTCAGTCAGAAAGGACTGTTCCATAGTGCTTACGGCAATGTTCCCTTCATCTCATAGAACCGAGGTTACATGTGTAACCAGAGACATTACCGGCACAATGAGGCAAATGGTACTTCAAACAATAATTTTATGAGAAACACAAACAGGATCACAATTTCTACATTCCAGCAACGTTTCAAGGCTCCAATCAAAGTAATTCACTTCCTGATAGGAGAAAAACAGTACATGAGATGACAGCATGGAACTGTTAAGCAGACTTTTCCAGCTTCTAAGGTGCATTTGAGCCAGAGCCAAAACCAGAAACCAACTGCAAAGCACAGTAATGCTTTTGCGTTCAAATCAAAATGTTTAGAACTGCGACGACAACCCGCAAACATAAAGTTTGGCCTGTGGAATCCATCCATGTCAATGTTTACATTCCTGCACTGCTACTGTGACCTATCTCTGTGTGTTTTTAATCACAGGAATGTTTCTGTCAGTCAGTTTGCAGTCTTGTCATACCTCTTATAAAAACCCAGCAACCCCCCCCCCAGCTTTAACCAGACTAATGTAGTTTGCAGGTTTCAGCTGGTTTTCACTGGTCAGGCTGGTTTAGTTTAGTGGTTTTAAAGGGCTTTGGGCCATTTGTTAGCTGTTCAGGCTGGTAGACCAGTTAAACTAGCTAAGACCAGCAAACTGCCTTATGGTGGTGGTGTAGTGGACTAAAGCACTGTACTGGTAATCAGAAGGTTGTTGGTTCAATCCCCACAGCCACCACCATTGTGTCCTTGAGCAAGGCACTTAACTCCAGGTTGCTCCAGGGGGATTGTCCCTGTAATAAGGGCACTGTAAGTTGCTTTGGATAAAAGTGTCTGCCAAATGCATAAATGTAAATGTTGGTAAACCAGCTATATTATTTAGCTGAATCCTCTGCTTGTTTTTGTACATGCACCATGGAAATACCATGTTAAATAAATAATCATTGAGTTCATGGTTCAGAATCATTCATGGTATTACCATCTGATACCTTCGCTGTACCATGTTACTACCAGAGTACGGTTTGTAGTGTTTGTTTTTACTTTAAGATGTGGTGTATTGTGTTTATTTTGGGGGATATGCAGCACTCTCAGTTCCCACAATGCACCACTTTCTGAACGTCAGTCACTACTGGAATGTACTGTCACTTTTTGGCACCTGTAGTGAAGGTTTAGTCTATCCTGAGGCAAAGTTATTTGAGGAACGTCTAGTTAAATCTAGTCCTTTTCCCGAGCCATCCAATGCTAATACAACATGTCAGAGCTTTCAGAATAAATTGGTGATCAACTGTGGGCTGACAGTTTAAACAGTTTCTCTCTTACCTGAAAAAACCTACGAGTATCTTAACATACCCTTAAAGGAATGCATCACATTTACTGACCTAATTTATCAATCTAAAACCATTTTAAAAAGACTAGCCTAACTGAAAAAAAATGCTTTATGTGGTAACGTATAAATTAACTGCTTTCATTTAATTCAAAAATATTTAATATGACGAAATCAACCTGACTACATGAAGTTACACTAACAAAATTTATTTTAAAGGAATGTTCCAGGTTCAACACTAACTAATCTCAGTCGACGGCATTTGTGGCATAATGTTGATTTCCACTAAAAATAATTCTGACTTGCCACTCGTTTATTTAAAAAAAAAAAAAAAAAAAATGCCGGTTACAACCCAGATAGCACACGTACATCTCCAAGATGTCTGTTTTAGATCTTTTCATCAAACATTCTAAATCATAAACGTCTCAAAGACATCTGATGAATGTCTTATTGACATCTGAGAGATAATGTCTTACAGACGTATTGAAGATGAGCAAGCAATGTGAAAATATACGTTTTTAAGATGTAAACACACACATCAAATAGACCTCTGGGTGATGTACATCTGCAATACATCTATATAATAAGACATTCATCAGATGTCTTTGAGATGTTTATGATTTAGAATGTTTGTAAAGCTGATCTTTTTAAATAGCACCTATTATGGTTTTTAAACGTGCCTAATTTTGTTTTAAAGGTCTCATACAATAGATTTACATGCATCCAAGGTCAAAAAACACTTTAATTTGCTCATAATTTAAATTGCAGCATTACCTTTTTTCCCAGTGTCAAAAACGACTCGTTCAATGATCTGTTCTAAAGGATTCATTCTAAACTCCTCCTTTCAGAGAGCATACTCTGCTCTGATAGGTCAGATGTCCCAGTCTGTTGTGATTGGTCTACCGTTTAGTGTAGTGTTTGAGGGCGGGTCAAAGCTGTTCGCGAGCAGCCAATGAAGACCAGAGGCGGGTTTTTTGTTACCAAATTACGTAGGTTAGTACAGGAAGTAAGTCTGGAATCACTAACGACTCGTTTCAGGTGTTCAGAATCGGTTCTTTCTTTTGGGAGTCAATAACTCCATTTGTCGTGCACTTTGATTTCTGAAACTTTGCAGACTTTTTTACATTCACAAACAGCTATAAAACACACTACATGAAAGGTCATATTTGAAAAAGATGTTTAGCAGATGTTAATTAGATTGTGATGCTTTCCAGATGAAAAGATCTAAAACAGACATCTCGAAGATGTACGTGTGCTATCTGGGAATCATACATGTTAACATAAATTTAGTGTGATAAAATTGTTTAATAACCTTATCTGTGTAAAGTTATATTCAATATTACAACTTTATTGCCATGACGACGTAACGCCACAATAAAATCATATTGAATAGACTTTTTCATACTAAAATCATGTTAATATGTATATTGTATAACATTTAAAATGGTGTGTATTTTAATGTTTATGTATGTATGACTTTCTGTAACCGCGATTTTCTTCTTTTTTTAAATTTGTTATAAACAAGCAGTGAGTTGAAATTATTTGCTGTGGTAATCAACATTGAGATTAACTTGTATTGAACCCGGAACATTCCTTTAAAGGATAGATCAAGTGGAAATCGATAATTAAAGTAACAATTCCAGGTTCCCACTTTTTACAGACTTTTTCACGAGCAAAAGAAAAGCCCATAGACTTATATTGAAGGAGGGACCTGAGCCATATCTAGAGATCAGAATATCATAAACACTCAAGGGTGGACTCGTTTGACTTGGGACAGTGAGCAACCACCTAGAAACCTGGCAGAACACCCTAGCATCCAACTAGGTTAAATAATGTATTCAATTCACCCACCATTGGCAGGTGTGGCAAAACGTTAATTTTGGACCCTGCCTTTACTGTTTAAATCATCTAGTCATTCTTACGAGTAAACAGGATGCAATAAGACTGCAGTGGGCATTTTTGGAATAGCATTGCAAGAATGAACACCATAAATGAACTTATGTATACCCATATTTGCTTAGTCCAATACGAACACCCCTTGCGCTTCTGTTAAGTCACATTCTAGCGAATTGAAAAACAAAATTCCTCTCTCTCTCTGCACAGTAAATCACATTCCAAGAGGAATGCAGTTTGTCTTGTGTTCCGCCAGCCTGAGATGGGATGCACAGGAGGGGGTTTGGGAATTACAAGCCACAAAACACATACTTTCCAGAGCGCACAAGTGCTGCGCAAACGCTCGCAGACAGGTCGAGACAAGTGCAAATACTTTCCACTTATTTACCTGTGCACATCAAAGGCCCGAGATTTCTCAATGCCGGGGACCACGAGTTCTCCATCAAGGATGACAAACCTCACGATTAACAAAGAGGAAGCTGGCGTCCGGATTTGGGGGTTTTGGTGTGGTTGGAGATTAGTTAATGATGTGTATTGTTTTGTGTGTCTGGGTTTTTATGACTCAAAAACAATTCCCTGTGTTTTAATAGGCTGTAAACTGTGACAGTGTAATGGTTTAGAAGTAACTGATTTGCTTTGACATAAGTTACAGTAAAAAGCTGGCAGGGTTACAGTAATGGGGGGTGTATTGTTTGCTCAACTATATTTTCCTATTTCGAAAACAGGAGCTTTAGTTTCTCAAACTAATCTATAACAATCTCACTATACCGTATAGCTGCAGTATCTCACAGGACGGAACCTGCTGTGCCTGATAAATAGAACTTATGTCATTGTATTTTTTATCCTTAATGGTTTTTGTTTATAGCTCATTTGATTCCCATGAATCTGTGCGCAGGCGCTGGCAGTAGTTGAAGTTTGACGTGTCAAGAGGAGCAGAGTTTGATTTACTTTTGTGAGGGTGATACGTCTTCATGCTGGGAGAATTTCAAGGCAGATTCTGAAACGTCGTCTTTGCCAGCAGACGGCAGAACCAGGATGTGTGTGTCAAGTGTGTGCGACTGCATTTCATAACAATATTTCATCTGAAAAAGCGAACGGATAAGAGTATTTATGACTATAAGACTATCCTGCAAACGATTACTGAAGTTCTGTTTTTCCCTGCTGCTATCAGCAATAGCACAGTTGAGAACTCTTGAATATCTCCTTTGTTTCTCTTAGACAGTGATGAGATTAAATGGAGAGCAAACGGAGTCTTTTGAGAGTTTCAGAAGAGATCTCAATTATGTCTCAAACTGTGCTCAGATTTGCGTTTCTCATCAAATTCTATCAAGAGCAAAACACACACACACACACACACAACATTTTAACAATGAGGTAAGAAAAATACACGTGTTTTCCCTTTCTTACCCCATTGGAAAATCGTTTTCTTCTTGTTATAGGCATAAATGTTACACAATTTTGTTAGATTTCTGTGAAAACAAGACATAAATATCTGATGTAATTTTGCTTATCAAATAAATTTATGTTTTTTAAGAATTTTTACATATTTTTACTGGAAAATAAGACAAAAATAGTCAGTAAGAAAATAATTTTTTGCAGTGTATCGGTTAAATCCAAATGTGTCAACCGGTAGAAATTTTCGACTATCGTTTCTTTCTCGGTTATGCAAAATGCACGTTCCAATCAGAAGACGTTGCGTTATTTTTTATCCATCATTAGCTTTATTTTGCTGTAAAAGATGCCCTTTTTTTACTGTCTTGGATGAGTGAAAATGAAAACATTTTATGCGCAAGTTCTATTTCTTGCCTCCTAAATTTTTTATTTATTTTTTTATCTGTCAAAGTTATGGACAGCGGGGGCCTGGGTAGCTCAGCGAGTATTGACGCTGACTATCACACCTGGAGTCACGAGTTCGAATCCAGGGCATGCTGAGTGACTCCAGTCAGGTCTCCTAAGCAACCAAATTGGCCCGGTTGTTAGGGAGGGTAGAGTCACATGGGGTAACCTCCTCGTGGTCACTATAATGTGGTTCTCATTCTCGGTTGGGCACGTGGTGAGTTGTGCGTGGATGCCGTGGAGAATAGCGTGAGCCTCCACACATACTAGGTCAACAAGCCACGTGATAAGATGCACGGATTGACGGTCTCAGACGCGGAGGCAACTGAGATTCGTCCAGAGCCACCCGGATTGAGGCGAGTCACTACGCCACCATGAGAACTTAGGAATTATCTGTCAATTAAAAAAAAAAAAATTGGTAAAATTTAAAGTTTTCCAATTAACGCGACTTCTGTTCCAGTCACTTCAAAAATCATGTTTAATAATTTTGAAGTGATTGGAACCAGAAGTTGTTTAAACCGGAAATTTTACGTTAAATGAAACGTTTGTTATTTTTTCAGATGCTTTTGAATCAGTCTATAAAAATGTATACATGTACTGTTGAAGTCAGAATTTACATTCACTTAGGTTGAAGTCATTAAAACTCATTTTTTAACCACTCCACAGATTTAATATTAGCAAACTATAGTTTTGGCAAGTCATTTAGGACATCTACTTTGTGCATGACACGAGTAATTTTTTCAACAATAGTTTACAGACAGACTGTTTCACTTTTAATGGACTATATCACAATTCCAGTGGGTCAGAAGTTTACATACACTAAGTTAACTGTGCCTTTAAGCAGCTTGGAAAATTCCAGAAAATGATGTCAAGCCTAATTTAGCTTCTGATAGGAGGTGTACTGAATTGGAGGTGTACCTGTGGATGTATTTTAAGGCCTACCTTCAAACTCAGTGCCTCTTTGATTGACATCATGGGAAAATCAAAAGAAATCAGCCAAGACCTCAGAAAAAAATTGTGGAGCTCCACAAGTCTGGTTTATCCTTGGGAGCAATTTCCAAACACCTGAAGGTACCACGTTCATCTGTACAAACAATAGTACGCAAGTATAAACACCATGGGACCACACAGCCATCATACCGCCCAGGAAGGAGACGCATTCTGTCTCCTAGAGATGAACGTAGTTTGGTGCGAAAAGTGCAAATCAATCCCAGAACAACAGCAAAGGACCTTGTGAAGATGCTGGAGGAAACAGGTAAACAAGTATCTATATCCACAGTAAAACGAGTCCTATATCGACATAACCTGAAAGGCTGCTCAGCAAGGATGAAGCCACTGCTCCAAAACCGCCATAAAAAAGCCAGACTACAGTTTGCAAGTGCACATGGGGACAAAGAACTTACTTTCTGGAGAAATGTCCTCTGGTCTGATGAAACAAAAATTGAACTGTTTGGCTATAATGACCATCGTTATGTTTGGAGGAAAAAGGGTGAGGCTTGCAAGCCGAAGATCACCATCCCAACTGTGAAGCATGGGGGTGGCAGCATCATGTTGTGAGGGTGCTTTGCTGCAGGAGGGACTGGTGCACTTCACAACATAGATGGTATCATGAGGAAGGAAAATGATGTGGATATATTGAAGCAACATCTCAAGACATCAGCCAGGAAGTTAAAGCTCGTCACAAATGGGTCTTCCAAATGGACAGTGACCCCAAGCATACCTCCAAAGTTGTAGCAAAATGGCTGAAGGACAACAAAGTCAAGATATTGGAGTGTCCATCACAAAGCCCTGACCTCAATCTGATAGAAAATTTGTGGGCAGAACTGAAAAAGTGTGTGCGAGCAAGGAGGCCTACAAACCTGACTCAGTTACACCAGTTCTGTCTGGAGGAATGGGAAAAATTCCAGCAACTTATTGTGAGAAGATTGTGGAAGGATACCCAAAACGTTTGACCCAAGTTAAACAATTTAAGGCAATGCTACCAAATACTAACAAAGTGTATGTAAACTTCTGACCCACTGGGAATGTGATGAAAGAAATAAAAGCTGAAATAAATCATTCTCTCTACTATTATTCTGACATTTCACATTCTTAAAATAAAGTAGTGATCCTAACTGACCTAAGACAGGGAATGTTTTCTATGATTAAATGTCAGGAATTGTGAAAAACTGAGTTTAAATGTATTTGGCTAAGGTGTATGTAAACTTCTGACTTCAAATGTATATCATGATATATCATGAATGACCAAAAATTTCTAGAATATCACAATTGTTTTTTGCTTATCGCTAACACCAACTATTCACATTCATTTTACAAATCTATACTCTTATTGTATGCGCTCACAAAATATTCTAGCCTATTCTTAAGATTTACGCATTTCAATTTCACTACAAAATTCCATCAAATTGAATTGTCATTTTTAACTAAATTAAATGAAGAAAACTTAAAATAAGATTACTCAATTCAATTTGATGGAATTTTGTTATTAAATTGAAATGCAGAAATCTTAAAATATTTGTTTTTTTCTGAGTGTGTAATTAAACGACTCATTTGTGTCTATTTTAATTTCTGCAAAGGAACTTTAGAACAAACTTTAGAGACCAAGTGTATACTTCAGTGAATTAGACGTCTCCTGAGCCGCAAAAGAGCCTCCTGTTCTTCTGGTCCTACAAATCTAAAATTAGCAATTTAACTTCAAGAATGCCGTCATAAACAAGTTTTCATCCTGAACTTTTGGAAACTCTTGTCTTCTCCCCGGTCAGTATGGTTCTGCTGAATGTTATAGAATGAGAGAAATCTTTTCAGATAAGTTACAGAGATCATTTCCAATAAGAAGCCTTACCATTTCCGCCCCTTGGCCTCATGTTGTTGGACCGTGTATCCGAACTGTGCCTCCTTCGAGCCCTGGATGATTTTTGCGTGTCTTGTGTCAATGTTAAAGCAGCTTTGAGGTCCTAAAAGAAACAGAAACAGAAAAACAATCTTGCTTTGTAATGGTATTTGGCATGAACATTTTGAATGGTTCATTGACCAAATGTTTAAATGCAACAATATGTTTAACCAAAGTGCTTTAATCAATGAAAAGGAACGCTGATTCTGTCAGAGCCCACAGTTCATTTGTTAGGAAAGTTAAGAAAGCACAATTTATCTCACAATGTCTAGACGATTAACAGCCTACAGTATCTGACCACATGAAAGAAGAGACAAATTCAAGCGTAAGGCCATCAGCAAAACTGATCAAAGGGAATTCTGTCTCCTTAAAGCCCATTCCACTTCCTCTGAATCTAGATGGGCAGTCGCAGCGGCTCTCAACGGTAGAGGCCTCTGGATTTCATTCAAATGTTCATCTGGAAAGGTCACTTGGACGCGAGGCAAGGATATGGTATCATAGAAGTGATGTCACATCACCTTTCAAGTTTAATTTCCTCGGGAAACGTTTCCTCTGACAGGAAAAAAGGAAAAGGGTCAAGATGGGATTTTTGAATCATTTCATAAAATGTTCCTCTTTTTCTCTGAATGTTTGCTTGCCAACCCCCCTTGAGAAGTTTTTCACACTGAATTACTATGTCTTTCTTCCGTGAAAGAAAAAAGGAGATGTATAGTAGAATGTTCACGCTGCTCTTTTACATACAACCAAAATGTGAATGGCTGCGGTGGCTGTCGAGCTCCAAACACTGAAAATCATCTGTATTTTTGTCTTGTTTTCCAGCAAAAATATGTAAACTTTCTTAAACAACATACATTTACTAGAGAAGCAAAATAACATATTTTTATATAAATATTTTTATACAGTACAGATAGTTTGTCTTGTTTTCAGAGAAATGTAACAAAATGTAGTAATATGTATGCTTATAACAAGAAAAAAAAAACTCATCTGAAAACCAAACTTAATATCTTCTGCCATGTTTTAAGGCTGTTTAGATAACTTGTTAGATTTACTTAATTATTAGTCACAGGTTTTGCACAATTATTCTAAGTAAATTTTAATGGTATAAAATTATGTGCAGTATATATGATTCAGAAACCCTTGTTATTAGTGACACCTGTGGCCGTTAAGTGAACTGCAGCCTGTTGCTCGTGCTCGTGCACACACTCCATAGGGACGCGAGCGAGCATCGATCAAAACAATGACGTAACGTACAAAGACACTGAACGTGATTCACCGGCATCATGCTGACAGATGAGGTAGCATAATTAAAATTACACAGTCATGATTGTTTTACTACTAACTTTGAGACTGCTGGAACAGGGCTAATATAAAGTGTGGATATAGGTCTGACTATGCGAGACTGTAGTTTGAAGTGATCACTTTTCTTTGCATGATACATTGACTGCATTTATATGATAGCCTATGTCGGCGTTAGCTAGCTTGCCAGCTTTATCAATAGCTGTTAGCTAAATTTGGTGGATGATGACAGTAGCTGTTTATAAAATAGACTGTACATTATAAATATGCTGACACAATTCAGTATTGATGTGATCACAACTGTCATGTTGATATATCGATGCGCTATTGTTTTATAATAATAGAATGTATATATTTTCTGTATAACCAAGTTACGTTACACTAATGAATGGAGCTTTTTGCATAATCTTGAACATTGTCTAGCATTCATTTCATGTGTTATTGTAGTTTAGCTCAAATGACACAGATCAATCCTTATGGCACTATATTTCACATGCTTTGCAGTTATGTAAGTTTACCTTTCCAATAAGAAAAACACCAATTCAGGGTCAGTTTTGATCCCCAAAACCGAACGAAGGTCCCTCCAGGAATCAAATGCCCTGCCGATGTTCACTCTAGTTTTCGCTCGATCACGATCACGTTCCCGCTTAGCCAGACGGGATTCAGTAGATAAATGTATTTTTTGTCTTACTCTGAGTTTGTGTAGGAGTCGGTGTTGTGCTGGGAGCCGGATGTTTGCTGGATTCCATCTCTAAGATAACGTTACCTAGTGTTGCAGTTTGTTGTCGCTGTTGAATAGCAGAAGAGAAGCACTGAGGCTCTCGGGAGAGCGCATAAATGTCACATCCTTTGGATTTTCCCGGCAAAAGCGACCCGCTCCCTTCGCATGAAAATCAGTCTACAGGCTTTAATAGGCAACATAGGAAGTCCAGGAAGGGCTCATTTTATAAGTTGTGTTACAAGCCGTTCATACATTGGCAACAAAAGGGTGAATATTACATGAAAACTGTAACATACTACACCTTTAATTTCAAAACATAATATTGATTAAAGTGAGTAAATTTAACTTAAACATTACAGGTAATGCAGTAACTTTTCTTTACAAATCTGATGTACATGTTATATAAATAAACTTTAATAGAACATTTCATTACAACACATTTTGAACTCTCTTTACAAACACATGTTTAATCATGTACCAAATTACATACAGAAGCCTTCCACAAGGAAAGCTTAATGCATGCTACGTAGACTAATAATCACTACCTTCCATTACTAGCGATGAGTCCAAGTTACAGAGCTGCGCACTCGGACCTCAACACTTGATAATTTTTTGGATCGTGAACGGGTGATTTTTAGTAGAAAATTAACTTCAGACTTCACAAAACAAGAAGTTAACAAAATCACTAATGAGAATGGAGTATATTAACTTTGGAAACAGTAAAAACCATGTAAGCTCATTAATTATTCAAGCAAGGTGCATGCTGGAAAAACACAATAAAAGAGAACATTAACCATCGTCAATTTTACTCAATCCTCCCATGTTCATATTGCTCAAAATGTATGTAACCAAGGGAACTTAAAGGGGTCATGTCATGAGAAATAACATTTTCCTTGATATTGACATATAAGAGGTCTTCCAACTATAAAAACATACTGTAAATTTCAGAACTCAAAACTTAATCCCCAATGCAATAAAAGCATTTATTGAAACCAATCTTCAAAAACGCCCGTTCTCTATTTCTGCGACTACACTACGTCACTTGGGGTACATTAATTCAATGACCAACCTCTACAGCTCAAAAACATTAACGCCTATTTAAAATCATCGCACCCTTGGCCCCGCCCACTGGTGCTTCAGTTCGTCCTCTGAGAGCGAGAGAGCAGGGCATAGGCCTACTGTGTCCTCACCATTCCTTAACACCAAAGGGGTCCCATCTGGACTATTTTTGATTACTTTTGTATTTAAACATGCACAGACAGACGTCTTTGACTGCTTGATACATATCTCTGGCTGCTTTTAAAAGATGCAGTGTCAAGTTACAACTCTGAAGAGAAGCTATTCTCTGTCATTCAGCTGCTGCCTCTTGCTGTTTTGAGCACAAACACATCATGGACACATTATTTTGCCTATCTGCGCTATTTTTAATTGTTGGTGTATGAAAACAAGCGCTGGATGGATGTCTTCGACCATTTAGATTAGTTTCTAGCGATGCGCATTTCAGTGCAGGATGATACTGGAAACTGGATGTGTCTTCAGCGTGGATTGTATGTATATTTTCGGCCCATATCAATGTGGATTGCTTGTGAACCAGTCATAAAACAATTCAAGCTTTGCAAAGGAACTGTTATTGAAGGATGGGGCAGTTAAAAACACTTGGACCCGATGCAACACAGAAAGTAAACAGTTCCATTAATGAATATTTTAAATATCATGACTGTTTGATTGTTTATGGTGCTGACATCCTGTTTACACCAGGCGCGTCCATTGACGTGATGCAACGCAGACTGTCTACACCAGGTGCGTTGACGCAAACTTACCAAAGGGTCCATTTGTGTTGTTGGCAGTAGTAGCGCCAGCACGTGCAGCACAAATTGAAACGGGGGCATCTTTTTACTTTTGGCACAATGCAACGCGCCACAATGAACACTTCTATGGTAGACAGCATCATTGAATATAATGGGTTCTATTGCTTTTGACGTGACTCTTGCGTCCGGTGTAGACAGATGTGCTTGAGATGAACAGTTTCATATATTCAGATGCACTGTGTTGGATGTGCGTTATGTGTAACGCCTGGAATTTAGTTTTATAATGTTGTGGAGCTTGTTCATTCTCTTCCGATTGAGTTTCAAAAATGGCTGGATTTAAGGGACTACACGCTGTTAGCCAATCAGAACAGTGGGTGTTTACGTTGAAGTTTTAAGGAGGCACTTATGCCAAAACCGAGTGTTTCAGAAAGAGGGCCAGAAACAGGGTAGAAAATTATTATATAGTACTAAATTATGTTTTAATGCTAACATTATCAGTGGACCTCAGGGAAGATTATAAAACATGTGTATATATATATATATATATATATATATATATATATATATATATATATATATATATATATATATAAGAACATTTCATTACCCCTTAAGTTGATTCAACTAAAAAATTGTCTCGTCAGCTTTATTTAATCCATGTGCGTTGGGACAACATTAATGTTTTTGTTTTTTTGGTTAACTTAAACTGGGCAGAGGATTTTTGGTTCCCTGCATGCTTGGCGTGAGACTCGAAAAGGAGAGTACATTTTAAAATTAAGTATTATTTTATGTGTCAGTGTGCAAGATGAATATAAATGGGGAGACTTGTTAGTGTTTAAAGGGGTCACGAAATGCATATATATATATATATATATATATATATATATATATATATATATATAAATATTATTATTATTATTTTTAGGTTCACTATGCAAAAAAAACAAGTCATATTGTAGTGTCACATGACCTTTTTCTACCTTGTCTTTGGCCCTCTGTCTGAAACGCTTGGTTTTCTGTGTACTTCACCTTTAAGACACGCCCACTGTTATGACTGGCCAACACCATTGAATAGCAAACTATAATATTTGAGGTATTATGACATGTTAAAGTTGGGTTTACTTGATTTGTTTAGGTTTCCTCTACTTGAAGTATTTAAGTTGAAATTACATGGAAATTTTATTACAGAAAACGCATTTCAAACATGTGGAACCACAATCCACGACTGAATCAAGTTCAGCCAAAGTGTGAACAACAGCTTGGAAAAGTTAAGTAAAATGAACTCAATTTAGTGAATAAATATGACAATGTTTTCTAATTCAGGATTGATTCATGATAATCGTTTGTAAAGAAAACAAACAATCCTAAATAATTCTAAATTTAATTCAGTACAAATGTAGAATTAACTTAGTATTTTAAAGCTCACACTTAAACTAAATTATTTATTGTAGAAACTACTTAATCTTTACTGCTATATTTACTTCACCACAAAAAAAGTGTATATCTACTGGAAAATAAGACAAAAGTACTCAGTCTTCAGCTAATCTCCATTATTTTGTCTTTTTGAGAGCCTGACACATGTGGTCATTATGAACTGTTGTTGTAAGGAAAAGATCCGCATGAAGATTCTTCAAAAAACTCTCCATTTGTATTTCATATAACAGCATATTGGTTTGGGGCAACAGGAGGGTGTGGAAATAATGACAGAATTTTCATTTTTGGGTGAACTATTCATCTAAATACTCTTGTGGTACTTTTACAATAGAATGACTCTAACGGAAGCTATTTGCTCAAAATCCTCTGGACCGTTGTGAAGACTTTATAACAGTAGAATTATGATTCACATGGTTGATTAAATCATGTGCTTTAATTTAAACACAAGCCCCAGTAAGAGCTGTAGCTCTAAGATACCTCAACATTTCAGTCGTAGCTCATTACTCTGTCTGAATAAAGCAAAAGTTGGACACTCAGACATTACACCCACATAACAAGCGTAAGATTCCAGTTTTTAAAGTTTTTTCGGTGTATTCAGGTAAAGCTCTTACTTAATTTTGAATTGGACAGGTGGGACAAAATCATAAACCTTTTTTTTTTTTTCTGTTGAACAATAAATGAGATGCACAGAGAGCGAACTCTACAAAACAATTCTTTAAGTATGAGCAATAGTTATACTGATGCCAAGAGTGTTGTCATGGTAACGCAAATAAAAAACCTTCTGCCTTTGAGACTTAATGACTGCCACGCATCGCAATGACATAAAACATTGCCCTTTTCACATGTGTTTGAATTTTAAATGTTATTTCATTTGTTAACGATGGGTGGGGGAGCAGGGATTATGCCCTTTCAGCTGAGCGCTCCTTAAAAATATCCTAGTTTATGACTTGCCTGTGTGCACACATTCATGCTGGAATAAAAATGTATGTATTTCCATTCCAAGACCTTTACTTTTAAAAAGTATAGCATTTAAAGGAATAAATTCTGTCATCCTTTACTCACCCTCGTGCCATTTCTTCTATAGAACACAAAAGGAGACGTTAAGCAGACTGTCAACTTTCTCTTTCATTGCATCTTTTTTTTTTTTTCCATACAATGAAAGTGACTGAGGCTGCAATCCCCAGACATTGTGCCTAACATTTCATTCTGTGTTCAGTGGAAGAACGTAAGTCTTACGGGTTTGGAACGACATGACGGTGAGTAAATCATGATAGAATTTTTGGTTGAACTATCCCTTTAAGAGATCCTGTCAATCAGAGAAGCATGTAAACAGTCTAATATATCTGTGCTCTCTAGTGGTTGCAACCAGTAAATGCAACCCTACTGAATCTACTCATCATGGGCTCTGGAATGTTTCTGGAATGTCCAATTCCATGCTTTAGGAGAGTGCAGTGGTTCCCTAACTTCTCATAGGACACACACCATTCTTTTCTTTGACAGCGAGCAGACATCACATCACCCTGTGTCATCTAAATATGCAAATAGCCGAGGCATAATCACATTTTTAACTGCAATGAAATGCATCTTTGCACATATGAATATATTAAGACAAATTTCAATATTTTAGTGAAATTAATGCTTTCATAAAGTTTGTGAAAAATCGTAATTTTTGGCGAATGGCTTGGTAGGTACGCTACCGTACATTCGCGTATTTCCATTGCATTGTCCAAACATTAGTGTAGACCTGTGCACTGTATTTACATATAGTATGTTTCTGTCATACAAATATTTTCTATACATAAATATATTTTCAATTTGGAAAAGTTTGCTCAAGGACAATCCAGCCAGCTGAATTCTGCTTCTCAAGTTCTCCCGGCTCTAAAGACGGATTTGTTAATGAATCAGTGTTTTTGAATGAATCTTATAAGTGAACGGATCAGTCTTGTTTCAGGTGTGAACAATGCCAGCGGCACAGGGGTGGCCGGGCAGGGACCAGCGATCGGTCTGTGGTGGCACAGAAATGTTAGGGCAGTCCGTGGAAAAGTGGAGGCACATGGATACAAAAACGGAGGGGAGTGGATACAGTGACACCTGGGACTGAGAGGTGCGGCGAGCTTGGTGTGCGCACTTGTTAAGTCTCCTGTGTGTTGCGGTTGTGCAGAGACGGTTCCACCTCTAAAAAACGAAATTGTGCCCAAGACAAAAAATGACCAATACGGCACTTGCGAGTGGGGTGGCCAATGGGGTGGCCAGGATTCGGCCCATGGTGGCCACGGCCACCCCCTAGCTCCGCCCCTGTTTTTAACTAAATGGTTGCGTTAACGATTCATTGATTTATTGACCCACTCAACGTACATTTCGTTCATTTTGTCGCCATCTACTGGCGTAAACTGTAATCGCAGAAATGTCCACTGAACGAATCTGAACAAATCTTTTTGGTGAAAATAGAAGCAACTGTTTAACTAAAGAAGTCTTATTACGAATATATGAAATACTACACATATTATGTTATAAATATTTTCTATATATAAATATATTTTCAGTTCGGAAAGGGCTGAATTCTACTCTTACTTCCGAGTTTAAAGACGGATGATGTTTCATTCATGAATGAATCAATGTTTTTGAATGAATCTTATAAGTGAATGGATTAATCTTGTTTTGCTTGTGAACGACTCTGTGTTTTTTAACGAATAGTTGAGTCATTGACTCACTCATAATACACAAAATGTTAATTTGTTGCCATCTATTGGCGTAAAGTGTAATCGCAGAAACTTACAAAATATGAACAAATCTTTTTTGGTGAACGGATTCGAAAGACTCGAGTCGCTGAGGTAAGAGTTCCCTTAGCGCAAATAAATACAAGGGATTTGATGCTTCTGAATTCATCTGCTGTGCTGTATCCAGTGAAAATCCAAGTAATCGAGCCCATGTAATACATATACCCTCTTGTTTAAGTGAACTTGAGCTCATCAGATTTGATTCATCCCAGTAAATCGAGTCTTTTAAATCAGTTCACCAAGAAGATTTCTTCAATTGGGCTCAAGTTCAGTCCCAGTAGGTGGCGAAACATTCTTGTTTTTACATTTTTTTATATGTTATGTATTATGCATTATTCGTTGACCGTAAAAAAATGGAAGTGAACAAGAATGATTCGTTCAAAAACACTGATTTGATACTGCTAGCGTTTACACTTACTGTAAGTGAAGCAAAAAAGATGCAACAACTACTGAAGCATGACGAACAGTACATAAAATACAGATTCTCGTGCATCATGCAATATAACGAACCACCTCCACAGTGTGCTGTTTGTTCGGAGGTGCTTGCAAATGACAGTTGACCTGTGAAACTAAAATGAAACGTATGAACCAAACACCCCACGTTCAAAGATAAACCTCTTGACTTTTTCCTCTGTAAAGACAAACCAAAAATTAACGGTGCGTTTACATGCACGTTCTTAATAAGCAGACAACGTGTTTGGTCACGTAAATGCATTAAACGGCATTCCTTTATTTGGTCTTAAAATGTCTTAAATGGTGTAAGAAGAAACCGATAGACACTGGTTGATTTGACCAGTCAAACCAGTGTGAAGCCCCGTTTTTTCGTACTCGAGTCGCAAGTTTCTCTCACGTTTATTGACAGTGAAGGAAGATTAAACACCGATTGACATACTCAACTGTCACCCTGACTACAGTAAGAGGTCTATAATATATATTTGTATTGGTAGTTATTTAAATAGTAAGTCAATGGTATTAGCAAAACCATTAAAACTTAATGTAAAACTACATGAAATATCATAATGTGTAGCAGTCCAAGATTTCAGAATTTTAAAGTATAGAAATTGTATTTCTATATTGTCATGCATGTTGATGCATTGATAATGTACACAGTGTTAAGAAAAATCACAAATTAGTTCTCATTAATTATGCTAAATGGTTGAGTCAATGATTCATTGATTTATTGACTCTCCTTTTACAATACGTTCATTTTGTCGCCATCTACTGGCGTAAACTGTAATTGCAAAAATGTCTACCGAACCAATCTGAACCAGTCTTTTTGGTGAAAATAGAAGCAACTGTTTAACTACATATTAAACATTATATTACAGATATTTTCTATATATAAATATATACGACTTCTGCAATTAAATGGAGATCAAGTAGAGACTTTTTGCTGTTGTTTCCCCTGAGAAAAGACCCCAGTAATATCACACGTGTCTCTAGAAGATTTCCAGAAAATCTCAACTTTGTCTCAAACTGTCAGAGATCTCAATCTGAACTCCAACATTCCTCATCAAATTCTTCCAGGACCAAATGAATCTGAGTTATACTATGCACATTCATTATAGATTTATACTCTTACTGTATGTCTATTTGTATTTCTTCTAAGGAATTTTACGAGAAACATCTGAGACTAAGTTAAAACTAAAATGAAATATATTCATAATTATGTGATCATATGTAACATACATGTGTAAGAGGGTCAAACCAGGAAAACCTCGAAAAGACACACACACACAGATGTAAACATACAGTATGTGTTTTATATTAAATGTCACTCAATCAAAACCCAACAACAAACACATGTTGATCACAATATCTATTGTAGACTATTCTATTGTTTGATGTACAGTTTTAGCTCACTTCTGGGGACAATTTTGTACCCAAAGAATAGAACTCATACATCTGTCAAACTCACACACACTCATACTTCACCAATACACACACTTTCACATAATTACCTGGCAGCAGAGCAGTGATCCACAACAGCAGGAGGTGAGTACACTCCATAAGTTCATACATGAATGAAACAGTGTGTGTGTGTGTGTCTGTGTGTGTGTGTGTGTCAGGTCCTCTAAGTGAGAGAAGAGAGTCCCGATCTGATTGAATCCAGAATGGCAGCAGAACTACATTTGGGAAGGAGGAGCTGACAGCTGCCACTAGGAGGAGAAGAGAACGAGTGACTATACTCAAACAGAGAGAGAGAGAGTGCATGTTGAGGACTGTTAATTAGACTACTAACCAGCTGAATGATATTTGAGGGCACAATTATCAGTGAATATTTAAAATTCACAACATACATCGTTTGACTTCAGGAGACTTGGAATATAGCGCACGAGTCATATGGACTACTTTAAATGGCATTTTTTATTTATTTATTTTTTTGGTGTCGAATTTATCACATTCAGCACTTATATACTCACTTAAGCTAAAACACAGTGGCTTTTGAAAATCAAACTTCTGGATGGAAAAACTAAACATCTGATACTTGAGATAAGGGACAAAACATGTCCTACATTCAAAATGATGGATGGATCAAATTAAAATAGGAAGTTTTTGTGTGTCTGACGGAGTTGACAGTAAGTTATGAGGTGAATATGTAAATTTTCAGGAATAAAAAAAAAAAGCGTTTTTATAAAAACCGGTTCCCTTACACGGTTCATTAGCTGACACCTTTGTATACAAATATATCCATTTCAAATTAATTTAATATTAAAAAATAAAAACTACGTTTTGTCCCTTGTAATTTGATCAGTGGTGTTTAGTTTGTCAAATGTTGGGCATCACACAAGCAACAAGAGTGATTAAGCATGTCCACGGGAAACCAAAGTCTTCAAGTAACCAAAGGAATCTTCTGGAAGCTGGTAAAGAGGAATTAAAACAGTAACCACACTAAAAGAGAGAGCTGATGAACAGTTTAACTTCATGCGGTGACTCAGTGTGTTTAAGAGACTCCAGACCGTGAGATGTTTTGATTCAAGATTCCACAGAAAAACAAAGCAGCATCCAGTTACCATCAAGATGGTCTTTGCAAATAAAAAGATGTGAGAGGAGGATGGAGGAACGTCCACCTCATGATAATAAACAGTATCTTTAAGGAATATTTCACCCGACAATGAAAACTGTCATTATTTACTCACCCCTTCAAGCTATTGTATGACTTCAGAAGACTTTGAATATAGTATTGCAAGCCCTTTCGACATTTAATCATGTGTAGGATATGCATTACAGATATCTACAATATCTACTAGTGAAAATGCTAATCCTTGATATTCTAATTGCAACTCATGAAATGCTATTTTTAGGTTTTAATTAGGTTTGCACCAGTAAAAACCTTAATTCTTGATATAAAAAAAATTGCATCTTTACTTGTGGAAATACACATTATTGATATCAAAAATGAAATCGCAACTAGTAAAAATAATTTTGTATCGCAAATCCTTTCGTCATTTTATCATGTGCAGTATATGAATTCAAATTTTTACTAGTAAAAACATTCATTCTTGTATAAAAAAATACATCTTGTGGAAAATACATTGATATCAAAAATGAAATCACAACTAGTAAAAATATTTTTTTTTTCGCAAAGCATTTCGTCATTTAATTATGTGCAGTATATGAATTCAAATTTTTACTAGTAAAAACATTAATTCTTAATATAAAAAATTGCGACTTTACTTGTGGAAATACACAGTATCGATATAAAAAATTAAATCGCAACTAGTAAAAGTAATTTTGTATCGTAAATCCTTTCGACATTTAATCATGCACAGTAAATGAATACAAATTTTTACTAGTAAAAACATTAATTCTTAATCCAACAAATTGCATCATAGCAATACACATTATTGATATAAAAAATGAAACCGCAACTTGTAAAAATAATTTTGTATCGCAAATCCTTTCGACATTTAATCATGCGCAGTAAATGAATACAAATTTTTACTAGTAAAAACATTAATTCTTGATCCAAAAAATTGCATCGTGGAAATACACATTATTGATATCAAAAATGAAACCGCAACTTGTAAAAATAATTTTGTATCGCAAATCCTTTCGATATTTAAGCGTGCAGTATATGAATTTACATTTTACTAGTAAAAACATTAATTCTTCATATAAAAATTGCATCTTGTGGAAATACACATTATTGATATAAAAAATGAAACCGCAACTTGTAAAAATAATTTTGTATCGCAAATCCTTTCGATATTTAATCGTGCAGTATATGAATTTACATTTTACTAGTAAAAACATTAATTCTTCATATAAAAAATTGCATCTTGTGGAAATACACATTATTGATATCAAAAATGAAACCGCAACTAGTAAAAATAATTTTGTATTGCAAATCCGTTCGACATTTAATCATGCGCAGTAAATGAATACAAATTTTTACTAGTAAAAACATTAATTCTTGATCCAAAAAATTGCATCGTGGAAATACACATTGATATAAAAAATGAAATCACAACTAGTAAAAATTAATTTGTCATATCTGTAACTGCATTGATAATTTCACAATGATCTGTTATTCACTCCTATTCAAAACACAATTATAGATATCTATAATACATTTCTTACTAATTAGGGGGTTAGGGTTAGGTTAATTCCAAATACACAAATCAGCTTTTTACTTCTTACTAATAAAAATGATCTTTTTTATTATTAATAATTATTGTTAGTACAAACATCTATTCCTGATACCAACAAATGAATTACAACTAGTAAGAAATTAAACATACTGGAGATATCTGTAATTGCAAAATAAATGAACAAAACAGTACAGCTATTACTGCTTAAAATTACATTTTTTGTAATCAAGAATAGGTATTTCTACAAGTAATGACATCATTTCTTATATCATATATCATATATATCATATAAAAAAATGAGCATTTTCAATAGCAGGTCCATTCCTGATAACAAGAATTAACATTTTAACTAATGAAAATTGAATTTTATATCTATAATTCATATCCTGCCATGACTAAATGTTGAAAGGGCTTGTGATAAATATAGCGCACAAGTCACATGGACTACTTTTATAACACTTTATGGTGCTTATTTGTCAAAAGAACAGCATGAACAATCTTCAGAACATCTTTTGTTTTCCACAGAAAAAGAGTTAAGAGCAACATGAGGTTGAGTAAATGACGACAGAATTTTTTTTGAGTGAACTATTCCTTTAAAACTATATAATAAATAAAGTGTTGCATAATATTTATGATTCATCGGTAATAAACTGGTTTAACTTGCACAGATCTGACCTCATGAAAATATTCTGGAATATCGATCAGCAGAAGTTGTGGCTTTGAATCGCAGTCAGGCTGCTTTAAAATCTTAATGCAGAAATTGTGTTTTTGGGTCTCAGCTAATAATGTTCACAGCCAAGATGGTCACAATTAAACCAGCATCAAATTAAGTGAGACAGAAACCACGAAATGACTCAGATGTGCAAAAATAATATGTAACGGCCACATGAAACAAAAATGAAGCTAGTTTAAAATATTAGATCATATGTGTCTTTTTAAGAAACACAGACAGGATGGATGGACGCCATTGTGTAAGTCGATGTGAGGACATTCGGTTCTATTGGCCTCGTTTTCGCTCATCCGAACCACGTGTGTTCGCCAGATCAGGTCTGTTAGAGATTAACCACGAGTTTAAACAACATTTGTGTTAGTGTGTGTGGGTGTTTGCATGTGTGTGCAACATGACATGTTCATTCATGCATGTAAAGTAAGGTCAGTTCAGATAATGTGATTTTTTACAAGTTGCACGCTTATGTTGCTAATGAGAATGATCAATTACATTTTGAGACATAAGATTAAAGGGATAGTTCACCCAAAAGTGAAAATTCTCTCATCATTTACTCACTCTCATGCCATCCCAGATGTGTTTGACTTTATTTCTTCTGCTGAACACAAATGAAGAATTTTAGAAGAATATCTCAGCTCTGAAGGTCCATACAATGCAAGTGAATGGTGATCAGAACTTTGAAGCTCCAAAAATCCCATAAAAGAAACATAAAAGTACTCCATAAGACTCCAGTGGTTTAAATTACGATTACAATTTACATTTTTGTGTAAATCCCAGGAGATCAGCAGTTTTAGAAATACTCAAACCAGCCCGTCTGGCACCAACAATCATCCATGTGATTATCTAATCAGCCAATCGTGTGGCAGCAGTGCAGTGCATAAAATCATGCAGATACAGGTCAGGAGCTTCAGTTAATGTTCACATCAACCATCAGAATGGGGAAGAAATGTGATCTCAGTGATTTGGACCATGGCATGATTGTTGGTGCCAGATGGGCTGGTTTGAGTATTTCTGGGATTTTCACGCACAGTCTCTAGAATTTACTCAGAATGATGGCAAAAACAAAAAACATCCAGTGAGCGGCAGTTCTGCGGACGGAAACGCCTTGATGAGAGAGATCAACAGAGAATGGCCAGACTGGTTTGAACTGACAAAGTCTACGGTAACTCAGATAACCACTCTGTACAATTGTGGTGAGAAGAATATAATATCAGAATGTTATTCTGGGATGCGGGTTGGCGCTGTTTTGGTGGCACGAGGGGGACCTACACAATATTAGACAGGTGGCTTTAATGGTGTGGCTGATGTAAATGTGAGTTGTGTAGGGAGAGAGAGAGAGAGAGCTGGAGATGTGTGTGACTGGTACAAACACTCAATCAGCTCTCTGTAATACACAAACTGAAACAAAACCACATTATAAAAGTTCTCTTTATAAAACAATAGTGGGTGTAGCTAATAAGAAAACCTCTTACTGCTCGACACCATCATAAAAAAATCTGTAAATGTGGCTGCTTGTTTTACTGTGGTTTTACAAAGGATGGTTTTTGGCTCCACCTTTTGGTTGAAATGAGAACTGCAGTAGAAAATTAAATGTACATTTACAAACAGTGTATTTTTCATACTAAATTGTTGCTCTTCAAACGAGATATTATACTTAACATAAAACAAAGGCAACCTGAGTAAACACAAAATACAGTTTTCAGTTAACTGCCCCATTAAAGTTAATAGCTGGTTGTGCCACCTTTAGCAGCAACAACTGTAACCAAACACTTCCGATAACTGGAGATCAGTCTTTCACAACACTGCTTTAGTTCAGCCACATTGGAGGGTTTTCGAGCATGAACTGCCCGTTTAAGTTCCTGCCACAGCATCTCAATCAGGTTCAAGGACATTGACTAGGCCACTCCAATTTTAATTTAGCTTCTTTTGAGCTATTCAGAGGTGGATTTACTCCTATGCTTTATATCATTGTCTAGCTGCATAATCCAGATGCACTTGAGCTTCAAATCACGGACTGATGACCGGACGTTCTCCTTTAGGATTTTCTGGTAGAGAGCAGAATTCATGTTTCCTTCAATTATTGCAAGTCGCCCTGAAGCAGCAAAGCATCCCCACACCATCACACTCCCATCACCATGCTTGACCGTAGGTATTTACGCCAGATGTAATGGGACCCCTGTCTTCCAAACAGTTCCACTTTCGACTCATCAGTCCACAGAACATCCTCCCAAAAGGTTTGAGGATCATCAAGGTGTGTTTTGGCAAAATTCAGACGAGCCTTAATGTTCTTCTGGGTTAGCAGTGGTTTTCGCCTCACCACTCTTCCATGGATGGCATTTTTGTCCAGCGTTTTTCTGATAGTGGAGTCATAAACAGTGACCTTTATTAGTGCGAGAGAGGCCTGCAGTTCCTTGGATGCTGTCCTTGGCTTTTTTGTGACTTCCTGGATTAGTCGCTGTGCTCTTGGAGGAATTTTGGAAGGTCGGCCACTTCTGGGAAGGTTCACTACTGTGCCACGTTTTCTCCATTTGGAGATAATGGCTCTCACTGTGGTTCTGTGGAGTCCCAGAGACTTTGAAATAGCTTTGGACGAGCCAGGATGAATAGACTCTCATTTCCCAAAGGTTTGTGGTCACCAGGGCAATGCGATGGACATGAAATGGAGTCCCTTCATGGACAACATCATTGCGTCCAGCTCCGAGGACTGTATGGTGAGAAATTAACCAATTAACAGTAACGACAAAGACGATGGCATTGATGATAATGTAGCTGTGACCTTTAAACTCTAGGTGCAAATCTGGCAGATTCCTGACGGTGGTTTGAGGCGGAACATGACGGAAGCTCTGATGATTCTGATTAGTCACAGCCGGAGGGCAGGGCTTATTGAGTGGCATCCCACCAGCAGCGGAATTCTGCTCAGTGCTGGATATGACTACAAGGTAACCATGGTAACCATAAAATAACCCATAGAAACTTTATAACACTCTTAAGGTAATATTTTGTTGGTTTACGCAACAGATCGTCATTTGGAATCTTGAGGAGGGTGTGGCTGGGAAAATGATTGACAGCCATCCTGATGCTGTGCTTTGTATGTCGTTCAACATAGACGGAAGTTACTGGCCACGAGCTGTAAAGATAAAAAACTGCGAATCATCGAGCCCCGTTCAGGGAAGGTCCTTCAGGTGAGCGCAGCTGTCATGTATTTGAATGCCAGAAGTCTGTGTGCACCATTTTACATCTTTTTTAGTGAAATATTTAAATACGGCTGTTTTCAATTCAGTTATTTACATTCAGTCACTTTAAATGAACAATATGTAACATTGGCATCAAGCGTTTAAAATGGGTACTGCAGTCCAAATTCAAAATATTGGAGAGAGTTGTCTCCCCCGTCCCTTCCTCCCCAGACTCGAAGGTCACGTGGGTTGTCAGGTTGAGGACACGCAACAGGAACAAGCAAACTGGCAGTGGCAAGCGATGAGCCTTACACTGTAAGTTGATCAGCTAATGTAAACGTTTGCAATGTTTTTATTGTTTGCAATTATACACCAGCTCATGTGGATTTTTTATATCTCTGTCAATGTTAGCTAGATGTATTGCTGGCTTCCATGGCTGCAGCGCACTGTGTTTGCCCGCTAACTTGTTTCAAATCTGGCAACCCGGGGTGTCGAAATACTATTGGGAAATGGGCAGTGGGCGGGATCACACAGGCCAAAACACAAACAGAAATTTCGTCCCGGAACGGACATTTCAAAGTAGAATATACTGGCTGTAGCACTGTATCGGAGAAGCCAGTATTTCAACTTAGCATGCTTCCTAAATCTCTGATAACATATTATGATAATTTCATGCTTTAGTACAGGAAATATATTACATATTGCTCCTTTAAAGTCTTGCCTACATAAAATCTATTGAACATTTCCACCCGTCAGATACAGTTCATTTAACACACGTTAATCAATAGCGCACAACATCAATTCTCATATTTTGATCCATTAAGTTTTCTTAATGCATTTATGCAACATTACATCAAAATGGTACCAGTTTATACTCAAATGCATGTGACATCAAATAAACAAGAATAAGGTCAAAAATATTCCAAAAGTAACCTGATTACATTACCTTAAAATGTAATCCAATAGAGTGTGTTACTGATTACAGTTTTTGTCAGTACCAGATTACAATTCAGAAGTAATCTACCCAGCACTGCGCATATATATATATATATATATATATATATGTATACAACAATTGTTGTTGTTGTTTTAGTTCTATTATTGCTACTGTATATACAGTACTCAAAACATCTAAATAGGGTAAAACAGGCCTTTTTTAACAACTATGTATAAATACTACATACAGTATACATGCACAGCTAATCCAGATACAAGGAAAATATTATTAGAGGTAAAAAGTACATTTCTCAGTTGTTTCCAGTTAGATATGATGATTAAATACAGATTTGATGCTGCCAGGTTTTTACTCAGAAGCAGATCTGTAAATAAAATTCCTTTTTTACTATCAATCTCCACTTTCACATTCTTCTTCTTTTGTTTTTTGGCAATTCACATTCTCCATGCATATCGCCACCTACTGGACAGGGAGATGAATTCCTAGCAAAAAAGGACTTAAGTATTGTTTCTCACGCACACCTATCATATCACTTCTGAAGATATGGTTTAAAAGTAATCGTATGGATTACTTTTATGCTCCCTTCATGTGCATTTTTAAGTGTCAAATTTTGGTTACCATTCACTTGCATTATATAGACCTACAGAGCTGACATATTCTTCTAAAATTCTTAATTTGTGTTCTGCAGAAGAAAGAAAGTCATACACATCTGGGATGGCATGAGGGTGAGCAAATGATGAGAGAATTTTCATTTTGGGTGAACTGTCCCTTTAAGTGTGAAATAGAGTACTGCCATCTAGTGGCTATGTTTGGAGGACCACTTAACATTAAATGCACTGCATCTCTGAACTTATCCACTTAAATCAGTGATTACACTGATCAATAAGATCTTGATTAGTTAACGCTGAAGTGTGTAATTTCTGCACTATTAGCTGCAACAAACGGAATTACCAAAAATAAATAAAAAATACAAACACTTTTGTATAACTCAATTTTAGAATATTAATAATCAAGAAAAATGATAAAATGTAATAAAGTAATAAAGTTTGAAATGCCACCTATAGAAATTACTACTTCATTTCCCGGAATGCAATAAATATTAAACAATCAACAGAAAAATTGTCTAATAAGGAAAAAAAAAAATGAAAAAAATAATTCTATTAAATTCTAAAATCAGGGAATAAATAAGCAGTCTTGGTTAAAAATAATAACAATTATTTATATCACAAAGTGTGTCCTGGACTGATGAAATTGCGCAGTTTAACTGTGTTGAATTTCTTTAAATTGCAATTCAGTGCATTTCCTATCATTCCAATTCAAATTCCTGTAGGGAGTGGCCAATTCTATTCGAATTCAAACTCAATTGAAAGAGTCAATTCTGAAATGCTGAATTTTTCACAACTCTGGTTTACGAACAGGTTTCCCAAAAACTCCCCCTTTCCTCCGCTGCTCAGTCAAAGAGGTAGTTTTGACCCAAACTCACTTTGTTATTTGGTCAAGTCAGAAGTTGTCATGTCAGACCACTCAAACAGAGTTTTGACAGCGGAATCGTTCTTCAAATGGCTTTTCATATTTAGCTGGGATATAAGAATGTGTTTTAACAAAAATAAAAAATTAAGAAATCCTAAAGAATGAGAATCCATAATGGATTTCTAATGTGCAGTTCTTTAAAAACGTTAGAGGAGTGAGTTACAGGTGAACGATCTGTTGATGGTGTTTATGTGCAGGTGTGATGCCGAAACCTGGTGTAGATACGGGCGAGTGTGGTGACTCTGAAAGGTCTGGTGAAGCCTGTCTCAACGATCGTCCCACGCAGGGTGAGAAAAGACCAGAATTCTGATTTCGAGCTTTGAAAACAATCTCAAACAAGCATTTCTAACTTCCATGTACTTCTGATATATTTCTGTGTGAATAGCACTAATAATTGATTCACAATAAGACCAGGAATGTGTATTAAGAAAGTAAACAGGGTCTGTTTTAGATTTCATGTCAAATAATGTCATGTAAACAAACTCATTTCGATGTTCTACATTTTTAAGCATCATCATAACTTCATGGCACAATGTGAGGCTTTTACAGTAACAAAATGCACACAAAACATACGTCATGTGAGATGATTTGGGTTGATGTCTGTTATTGTTTGCAGTCAGAGAGGATATTTTCCTGATGACAGCAGGCACAGAATTGGCTCTGTCTGCTGCTGAATGGCTCAGTGGAGTTAACCGAGGTGAATCTTCCGTTTCATTACACAAACTTGCATGTGCTTTCATTCTTTTACTGATATTAACAGGTTTTCATGAGGTTTAGAGTATAGAAAATATAATTACCTCTGCATAAACCATTGCATCTATGAGATATTCTTAGTATTGAAATAAAGGTGTGCTTGCACATGGCCCATGTTGATTTCTCTTAAGGAAGCTTATAAGCATCCATATGCAGCTTTATAGCTTTATAACTTTGCCTTTGCCTCAAAACTGTTTGGATGGCATAAAATCTCACAGATGTTGATATTCAGATGAAATATCTCGATTAAGAGGAGCACAGACATTCAGTAAAGGTGTTGAGATGAGATTTAGTGCCATCCAGTGGCGTAGCCAAGGGTGGGCCACCCAAATTAGACCCAGGCCCACCCAGAATATTAGAGATTATTATTTGACTTCAAATATATATTGATAAAGTAGTTTAAAAAATGCATAAACTCTGATTACTGAAAAAACTGATTGAATGTGCCGCTTCTCTGTTGTTAAGGGAAAAAAAAAAAAAAAAGAAATCGGGCAAAAACTTCGCCATCCATTTTTTAATCGAGGCCTACCCGAAAGTAATTTCCTGGCTATGCCCTTGGTGCCATCTATGGTCTAGAGAAAAAGTTAAGGTGGGGGGGGGGGTCATCTTACCCTGGAGGGCGTCTTCCCCCATCTTACCCTACATATGACATCTGAACAGAAAGTATTCTGAATCTTGATTTGTCCGTTCACAAATGACTGTGATTCGCTGGAGAAAATGTTGAAACATTTTTGGTGAAAGCATATGACGTCATTGAGGTAGTCGACCAACAGATGGCGCCAAAGGATAGTTCAAACTTTTCTAGTCTGAATGACCAAATTCATCCTCAAGAATTGTCTTAGTACTTTGAATGACATTGCTCATTGATTATTTTTCTCTCAGTAGACACTTTATTATATATAAAGCAACATATGATAAAGTACCAATGCTGCGCTCCAGTCAACTTGGATGTGGGATATTCCTACTTGATATCTCCGATCTCCAACCATGAAGGCATTCCATTGCCAGATGCTCGGAAGATGACGTGTAAGGAAACAAAACTGCAACACTCCCATTAGTTTAGCAGTCACCAGAGATGTCTCCTAGCAAACCAATTCATAAACAATCTGCAACGCTAGCATTTGTGCAACAGGTGTACGTTTACCATAAGAGTTTAATTTACTGTGTTTTATTCACCTGTCTCTGCAAATGTTTATTTAACAAGCTTGTTAAACATCATGTAGGAACTTTGACTCATTTATCGATATTACTTAATAAAAGTGAATGTTTCTCACTTACTTTGTATATCTCCCCTGGTGCCGACCACTGATATATATCAGAGATTATTTAGCATAGACGGGTCACTTCTATTTAAATTAATGGGAGAATTGGAACGCTCAACCAAGAAGCTCTGTGCACCCAACGGTCAACGGATGTAGAAAGGAAGTCCCGCCTTACAGTTAAGAACCAATCACCTTTTAGATACAGACATTGCCAGTCAATCAACCTTTGAACTATACAAGCCAGGAAAATTGCGTGTTTTTAGGGTAATCTGAGGTAAAGAATCACAATTTATGATACCAGAGTCGTCAGATTTAAAAATAATAATAATAATAATAACAACTAGTATCCCCTTTTCTCCCAATTTGGAATGCCCAATTCCCACTACTAAGCAGGTCCTCGTGGTGGTGCGGTTACTCACCTCAATACGGGTGGCGGAGGACAAGTTTCAGTTGCCTCTGCTTCCGAGACCATCAATCCGCGCATCTCATCACGTGACTCGTTGTGCATGACACTGCGGAGACTCACAGCATGTGGAGACTCATGCTACTCTCCACGATCCATGCACAACTTACCACGCGCACCATTGAGAGCGAGAACTACTAATCACGACCACGAGGAGGTTACCCCATGTGACTCTACCCTCCCTAGCAACCGGGCCAATTTGGTAGCTTAGGAGACCTGGCTGTAGTCACTCAGCACGCCCTGGATTCAAACTCGTGACTCCAGGGGTGGTAGTCAGCGTTAACACTCGCTGAGCTAACCAGGCTCCCCATCATATTTTATTGCTGATTTGAAACATGTCCTTTGATCGTAATCTTGACCAACCGTTTTTGAGATTTTGGTCTTTCTACATTCAAGTAGATAGGAGCTGCACTGGCATGACTGGAAATAGCCTCCCGAGAGTGTTCCAAAGAATGACTTTGCATATATATAGAACTGGATCGCTGAAGCAACAGTAAACTGCTTGCAGGAGGTGAAGCCACCGGAAGTGTTCGAGCGGCCATCCTGATATGCCCAAACTGTCATAGAGCATCAGTGACTAAAAAGCCCCCGTTTCACCATCTCTGATCTCCGGATACAACAGTCGCATTTCACCCTCTAGTGACAATCATGTTCAATGTTTAATTTGCTCGTTCTGGATAATATTTGTTACGAGGGAGAAGATATACGCGGATCGCGATGTGAGAGCATCCACCTGACCTGATGTTCAGCCTATCAATGCAGCTCAATGATCACCAAAGGTAGGAAAAGCTGTAATATTTACTTTTTTAGGGTGACAATACGTCCTTACCCCCGAACGGGACTTTTAAAAAGTCAGACCGGGATTTCTAAAAAATTCCTGACTTTAAATAAATAAATAATTACATGTGTAGGACATCTGCATTGTAGGGATGTACATGCAGATTTCAGTTATAAAATCGGTGATTGAATGACTAATGTTTACTCACTGAAATGAGATGATTTCCATTAGAGTGTTTGGGCATAGCAATATGGCGGCACTGTGACTTCACTTTTATGACATCATGAGCAATCCAGTTATATATACAGGTGCATCTCAATAAATTAGAATGTCGTGGAAAAGTTCATTTCAGTAATTCAACTCAAATTGTGAAACTCGTGTATTAAATAAATTCAGTGCACACAGACTGAAGTAGTTTAAGTCTTTGGTTCTTTTAATTGTGATGATTTTGGCTCACATTTAACAAAAACCCACCAATTCACTATCTCAACAAATTAGAATACATCATAAGACCAATAAAAAAAAAACATTTTTAGTGAAATGTTGGCCTTCTGGAAAGTATGTTCATTTACTGTATATGTACTCAATACTTGGTAGGGGCTCCTTTTGCTTTAATTACTGCCTCAATTCGGCGTGGCATGGAGGTGATCAGTTTGTGGCACTGCTGAGGTGGTATGGAAGCCCAGGTTTCTTTGACAGTGGCCTTCAGCTCATCTGCATTTTTTGGTCTCTTGTTTCTCATTTTCCTCTTGACAATACCCCATAGATTCTCTATGGGGTTCAGGTCTGGTGAGTTTGCTGGCCAGTCAAGCACACCAACACCATGGTCATTCAACCAACTTTTGGTGCTTTTGGCAGTGTGGGCAGGTGCCAAATCCTGCTGGAAAATGAAATCAGCATCTTTAAAAAGCTGGTCAGCAGAAGGAAGCATGAAGTGCTCCAAAATTTCTTGGTAAACGGGTGCAGTGACTTTGGTTTTCAAAAAACACAATGGACCAACACCAGCAGATGACATTGCACCCCAAATCATCACAGACTGTGGAAACTTAACACTGGACTTCAAGCAACTTGGGCTATGAGCTTCTCCACCCTTCCTCCAGACTCTAGGACCTTGGTTTCCAAATGAAATACAAAACTTGCTCTCATCTGAAAAGAGGACTTTGGACCACTGGGCAACAGTCCAGTTCTTCTTCTCCTTAGCCCAGGTAAGACGCCTCTGACGTTGTCTGTGGTTCAGGAGTGGCTTAACAAGAGGAATAAGACAACTGTAGCCAAATTCCTTGACACGTCTGTGTGTGGTGGCTCTTGATGCCTTGACCCCAGCCTCAGTCCATTCCTTGTGAAGTTCAGCCAAATTCTTGAATCGATTTTGCTTGACAATTCTCATAAGGCTGCGGTTCTCTCGGTTGGTTGTGCATCTTTTTCTTCCACACTTTTTCCTTCCACTCAACTTTCTGTTAACATTCTTGGATACAGCACTCAGTGAACAGCCAGCTTCTTTGGCAATGAATGTTTGTGGCTTACCCTCCTTGTGAAGGGTGTCAGTGATTGTCTTCTGGACAACTGTCAGATCAGCAGTCTTCCCCATGATTGTGTAGCCTAGTGAACCAAACTGAGAGACCATTTTGAAGGCTCAGGAAACCTTTGCAGGTGTTTTGAGTTGATTAGCTGATTGGCATGTCACCATATTCTAATTTTTTGAGATAGTGAATTGGTGGGTTTTTGTTAAATGTGAGCCAAAATCATCACAATTAAAAGAACCAAAGACTTAAATTACTTCAGTCTGTGTGCATTGAATTTAATACACGAGTTTCACAATTTGAGTTGAATTACTGAAATAAATGAACTTTTCCACGACATTCTAATTTATTGAGTTGCACCTGTATATATATATATATATCAGTGGTGCCGACATGTTTGTTACGTCACGCACCTGCATCTCGGAGAAATCAGTTGAAAATTTTCGCACAAGTTTCCCAGATGGAATTCCGACTACTAGGAAGTTGGAAAATCCGACTTTCCGAGTTGAATGGAACGCAGCTCTGATAGCACACATATGTAGCTGAGACATAATTGCAATGTGTTTTCATCTGGAATATGTCATTTTATATGGAAGCCATGGAGTGCCAATTAGAAAAGAATGAAGAAATAAATAAATAAAAAATAAATAAATAAATAAATAAAATAAATTGGCAATTGCTTTTCTTCATTCATGTTCCAGTTGCTTTTCTTCATCTATTTGCCAGTAGCTTTTCTTTTTCCATATGCCAATTTATTTTCTTTCTCCATTTGACAATCAAGTTTAAAAATGCCATTGGACAGTTGACTCAGAGAGGCAACCAATGAACATTTGACTGTTTTAAGACACACCCCCTCTTCTACGTGCCACTTGAAGGAGATGTAAGACGGCCTGTCATTGGACGGTTATTTATAGAGGTATCTGCAGTTTACATGCTCTATGAATTCTGCGCAAACGAAACGGACGCAAAGTGTATCAGAAGTTAATGTTAACTTGTCACCGCTGCTGTTAAATGCCAAGTGCGGCCCTCGTCGAGTGTGCACAATAGAAGGGAGCCATTAACCGCGATGCAGTCAACAAAGACCCCCCGACCCGTGACTCTGACTGAAGCCAGTGAAGAAGTCTCTTAAAACTGAGTCGAAAGTTCATTGGTTGCTCTCACGAGTCAACTGTCCAATGCCATTTTTAAACTCAATTGGCAAATGGAAAAAGAAACGCCAAAGTAAAACAAAAAAGAAAAGCTATTGGCCAATAGATGAAGAAACTCATCTGGAAAATGAATGAAGAAAAGCAACTGCCAAATGCTTTTTTAAAAAGCATTTAAAAATGACTTGTCCATTTATAAATGTCTTTATTCATATTTTTACTTTCAAATTAATACATTTATAATTTATTTCTTCATTCTTTTTTAATTGTCACTCCACGACTTCCAGAATTTTAAGAGCATTTGTGCATTTGAAATACGTCACTAAAACATTATGTGCATTTGCTGATTTAAGTTGGAGGGGAAAACGGGCTGTGAAATGGATATTTTTTCTGTCAACCATGGAAAGCTGAATTGACATTAAATCATGTGCTAGATATGAATTAGCTAAGTATTAGCGACGTTGGAGTGGATGACAGATTATTGTGAAATTGTACTATTGAAAATGCAGTTACAGTTATCAAGAATTACAGCTTTACTAATGAAAATTCAATTTTTATATCAAGAATGTGTATTCATACAAGTGATGAAGCCATTTTTTACGTCAAGAATTAAGTCTTTACAAATGTTAATGTAATTACTGATAGTAAAAATTAGCACTTTCACTAGTAGTAATTACATTCCTGGTATCAAGAATAAGCATTTTAACTAGTTAAAATTGAAGTGTTGAAATCATCAATTCATATACTGTGAATGATCAGTCAGTTCGGCTTGCCATAGATATCAAAAATTGGTTACTAGTTCAAATTCCAATTTCACATATCAGCAATGCACTTCTTACTAGTAAAAATGTTTAAATCAATAATTACATAGATAATAAAATAGTTATTAACATCTTAGAAATGGGGGGGCCTGGGTATCTCAGCGAGTATTGACGCTGATTACCACCCCTGGAGTCACGAGTTCGAATCCAGGGTGTGCTGAGTGACTCCAGCCAGGTCACCCAAGCAACCAAATTGGCCCGGTTGCTAGGGAGGGTAGAGTCACATGGGGTAACACATTTGGGCATACCAGGATGGCTGCTTGAACACTTCCTGTGGCTTCACCTCCTGTGGACAGTTTACCATTGTGTCAGCGATCCAGTTCTATATATATATATACAAAGTAATTCTTTGGAACGCTCTCGGGAGGCTATTTCCAGTCATGCCAGTGCAGCTCCTATCTACTTGAATGTAGAAAGACCAAAATCTCAAAAATGGTTGGTCAAGATTATGATCAATGAACGTGTTTCAAATCAGCAATAAAATCTGCCTGGGTAGCTCAGCGAGTATTGACGCTGATTATCACCCCTGGAGTCACGAGTTCGAATCCAGGGTGTACTTAGTGACTCCAGCCAGGTCTCCTAAGCAACCAAATTGGCCCGGTTGCTAGGGAGGGTAGTGTCACATGGGGTAACCTCCTCGTGGAGGATTAGTGATTGTCACTCTCAATGGGGCGTGTGGTGAGTTGTGTGTGGATCGCGGAGAGTAGCATGAGCCTCCACATGCTGTGAGTCTCCGCGGTGTCATGCACAACGAGTCACGTGATGAGATGCACGGATTGACGGTCTCAGAAGCGGAGGCAACTGAGACTTGTGCTCCATCACCCGGATTGAGGTGAGTAACTGCGCCACCACGAGGACCTACTAAGTAGTGGGAATTGGGCATTCCAAATTGGGAGAAAAGGAGATAAAAAATAAATAAATAACATCTTAGAAATAACGCACAAATTCAATCCTTTGTTTCACTTGATGATGTGAAAAAATGTATTCATGCTTTTATTTTTTCCTCACATCGACTATTGTAATGCACTTTATACTGGCTTACCTAAAAGTTGTATAGATACACTGCAGCTGGTGCAGAATGCAGCAACCAGAGTGCATACAAGATCCAGGAGGAGCGATCACATTACACCAGTTTTAGCTCATTTGCATTGGCTACCCATTAAATACAGGATAGATTTTAAGGTACTTTTAATGGTTTTTAAAGCACTTAATGCTTTAGCACCATCATACATTTCTGACTTTTTATCAAATTATGCTCCAACTTGCAGTTTAAGGTCTTCCAATGCAGAATTTCTTACACACTGTAATGTAAATCTTAAGAGATCTGGTGAAGCTGCTTTTAGCCATTATGCGCCAAAAATCTGGAATGCTTTACCAAATGTATACCAGAATACTAAATTTTGATTAATCTATTTTATGTTTTTTATTGATTATCATTATATTCAATTTGTTTGTTTTTTATATTTATTTTCTTACATCCATTTTCATTCGTTTTATCTTTGTGCTATTTCATTTTGATTGCGATGATTGTTTTTACTATCTCTGAAATGTTGAATTTTATGTTTTTATACATACAGCTGTGAAGCAAGAATGCATATTTCCGCAAGTAATTACATAATTTTTATTTCAAGATTTAACATTTTAGCCTACCCAATTACTGATATTAAAAATGAGCACTTCACTAGCAGTAATTCTGTTCTTGATATCAAGTATTAGCATTTTAACTATTGAAAATTCAATGGTTGATATCTATAATTCATATCCTGCATGTGAATATATGTTAATTCGGCTTGCCATAGTCAATTGCCTTTGTGATGAATGGCAATGCTAACGGATATAACTCCATTTATTATAGACTTTGGTACAAATAGTTTTCATCTTTGCTATGAGTTTCAGAACATTTGTGGTGCAGATGTAGAAATAGTGATTTTAGTGAGTCCAGTGTTTGTCTCAGTGTAGACCTCAACCAGTTAAAGTATAACATCTTTCCTGCGCTCTCTCTCTCTTTATCTGCTCTTCTCTACAACTGACTTCAAAAGGAAAGTAAGAAGATCCAGAGCACATGTGTTTACCTCCAGAATTCATGGCCTGAATGTGGAACTCTCCTCTCATTTAGAATGAATGACAGATGAGTGTAAACAGTCGTGGGAAGTCCATGTACCACGTGCGAGCTCTCACTGTATGTGTCCTGGAACTACTTTGAACATTTGCCAAAAAAAAAAAAAAAAAAAAAAAAACGAAAGTGACACCAAAACAGTTCAGATTTCAGAGAGAGGAGCATATCTGTGGTTTGTGCTGCGTTTGTTTAGCTGGCCAGAATTATATGGAAATTAACCTGTAGATGGATATTCACGGACAGAATCTAATATTACAAGATGAACATCAGCAATATCTTTTATTCTCAAAGCTATGAGGATGTAAGGTCATTAGAGGAAGATATGACTGCCTTGAGATACAAAGAAAAATCATTAAAGGAATACTTCACCCCAAAAAGACACTTCTGTCATTAGTTAGCCTACTTACTGTGACTTTGTTCCAAACCGTATGCTGTTAATTTGTCTGTGAAACAGAATAGTAGATTTTTGAAGAATCTTCATGCAGCTTTCTTTCTAGATGTCAATCTAACACCTTAGCAACTGCATAGCAACATGCCAACATGCCAAAACCACTCATAACACCTTATTAAATGAATATCAACATGCTAACATGCTAAAACCACCCATAACACCTTAGTAAATGAATATCAACATGCTAACATGCTAAAACCACCCATAACACCTTAGTAAATGAATATCAACATGCTAACATGCTAAAAACCACCCATAACACCTTAGCAACATGCTAAAACGACTCGGAACATCTTAGTAACTGCATAGCAGCATGCCAACATGCTTAAACCACTCGTAACACCTTAGTAAATGAATATCAACATGCTAACATGCTAAAACCACCCATAACACCTTAGCAACTGCATAGCAACATGCCAAAAACCACTCGTAACACCTTAGTAAATGAATATCAACATGCTAACATGTTACGACCACTCATAACACCTTAGTAAATGAATATCAACATGCCAACATGCTACAACCACTCATAACACCTTAGTAAATGAATATCAATATGCTAACATGCTAAAAACCACTCAGAACAAACTAGCAACTGCATAGCAACATGCTAACATGCTAAAACCACTCAGAACACCTTAGTAAATGCATGATGCTAACATGCTAAAAAAACACTCAGAGTGACCTAGTAACCGCCCAGAATATCCTAGCAACTGCACTGTTAATGCACATTTTGGGATATCGATAATTTTTGGGATATTTTTTTGTGGCCACCAAACAAGTACACATTTCAGAAGTCTTAAATGTAGAGTGTAAAATGTAAATGTAAAGCGTATTGTTTGGACATTTTATTCTTTGACAAAAGGTAGTGGACATTTGCACACTAACCTCTTTCTAAACAAGAACAAGTGATGCATGGTCACAGGCACTTTCACTTTAGATGTAATGGTGCTTTTAACATTTGCAGTAGTTTTTCAAAATAAAGGCGCATATGCTCAGCTAAACTTCCCTCAAGTTTATCATTTGGGATTGAAGCGTTGCACATTGAGATGTGCATATTGGCCCATATTTATTTTTATAATGTTTTTCAGTGTATATTATTTCAGTCTCTTTAAGTAATACATTTCAGACTTAAATTTCAGTCTATTACTCACTACACCTATCATATTATTTCTACTTTTGAGCTTTTATGTTGTTAAATTGTCCTTTTGCTGCTTGACAGATGTAGCTATGAAATTTCTCCTTTTGTGTTTCACAGAAGAAAGTTTCAGACAGGTTTGAAATAACATGAGGGCGAGTATGCCCTTTAAAATTGTCTGTAATTGTACTAACATGCAAACTGTTATTGCATGTCTGAAGGATTGTTTCATATAGTATAAGTTCATGCTAATGCTAATGAGAGGCCAAGACAAGACAAAAACTTTCACGACCTACGCCCATCCGTTAAAACATAACACTCATCTGGGTTCAACTTCATTGTGATGTCTTTATAAATGTCTTGGTAGCTTCAGAGAAAGTAATTTCTCTCAGATGGTGTACACAGGAACACAACATTCAGAGTTAATATGATCATTGTCAGCTCTGACCAGCAGCAAAAGGCGACTACATGAGAGTAATCAATCCCCGACACTGTAAAAGATGCTGTAATGTCTTTGTAATGAGTCAGTGAGATTTTAGTTATAAGGCTCCGGATAATAGCTTCAACAGATTTGAGGGACAAAATGAAACTATATTGTTCATGCATAAATGCATGGATACTTTGTTCGCAGGCGTAAAATGGATTAGAAAAAAAGGGATGGTAAGGTTTCACCCTGAGATCGTTGGTACAACGTCTTAAATAATGGTTTTCTTATGTCATTTGGCAGGTCGGGTGATTTTGTGAATGTAATTGGAGTGTCATTAGACGCCTGGTAAAAATGGAATTAATGACCAGAGTGACTGACGTATTACATCATGTGAAATTGTTCCACGTCTAAGCGAGACGGCGTAATTGGAATAATAACTTTTTGCAAACATCAGTCTTAGGTTCTGATTAAAAGATTAATGCCATCTTAGTGTTGGGAATAAAAAGTTGCCTCATCTATCTAACGCGAAAAGCAATGCATGAAGTATAATTAAGAATAAATAATATTTTTGCATATAATTTTCATTAAACTACATCCTTCAGGACAACAGCACAGTGGCTAATGAATGAAATGAAAGAAATACTGTAAATAATTAGTCCTTTAAGAAATATAATCTACACAGGTCTCAAGTTCGATTTTGTGTGTTATTGCTTTCTTAAATGTGTCAAAACGCAATTTACAACGCAACGCAAGTACCCATAGCATTCTTTGCATTGCCACAAGGGGCGCTACAGCGATATTAGTGTGAACTGTTTGCTTCTACGGTGAGTTTTCTCTTGTAAGTCAACTACTCTCATGGCGGCGCAACAGTTTGAACAGTTTGATTCCTATGCTAGTAAGGTAAAAAAAAAAAAAAATATTTGTAACAACTTACCTAACTAATAACACATCCAGTTTAACAGCACAGACAATTAAAGGTAACTCTATCGCCCCCTTGAGGTTTATTACCTCCACTGTTACGCAAGAATGCACATTCAGGCGTAGGCAAGGGTGGGCCCGGGAGGGCCTGGGCCCACCCAAATTAGACCCAGGCCCACCCAGAATGTTAGAGATTGTTCTTTTGACTTACTATATTGCCAAAGGTATTCGCTCATCTGCCTTTAGACGCATATGAACTTAAGTGACATCCCATTCTTAATCCATAGGTTTTAATACGACGTCGGCCCACCCTTTGCAGCTATAACAGCTTCAACTCTTCTGGGAAGGCTTTCCACAAGGTTTAGGAGTGTGTTTATGGGAATTTTTAACCATTCTTCCAGAAGCGCATTTGTGAGGTCAGACACTGATGTTGGACGAGAAGGCCTGGCTCGCAGTCTTCGCTCTAATTCATCCCAAAGGTGCTCTATCGGGTTGAGGTCAGGACTCTGTGCAGGCCAGTCAAGTTCTTCCAAACCAAACTCGCTCATCCATGTCTTTATGGACCTTGCTTTGTGCACTGGTGCGCAGTCATGTTGGAACAGGAAGGGGCCATCCCCAAACTGTTCCCACAAAGTTGGGAGCATGGAATTGTCCAAAATCTCTTGGCATGCTGAAGCATTCAGAGTTCCTTTCACTGGAACTAAGGGGCCAAGCCCAGCTCCTGAAAAACAACCCCACACCATAATTCCCCCTCCACTAAACTTCACAGTTGGCACAATGCAGTCAGACAAGTACCGTTCTCCTGGCAACCGCCAAACCCAGACTCGTCCATCAGATTGCCAGATGGAGAAGCGTGATTCGTCACTCCAGAGAACGCGTCTCCACTGCTCTAGAGTCCAGTGGCGGTGTGCTTTACACCACTGCATCCGACGCTTTGCATTGCACTTGGTGATGTATGGCTTGGATGCAGCTGCTCGGGCATGGAAACCCATTCCATGAAGCTCTCTACGCACTGTTCTTGAGCTAATCTGAAGGCCACATGAACTTTGGAGGTCTGTAGCGATTGACTCTGCAGAAAGTTGGCGACCTCTGCGCACTATGCGCCTCAGCATCCGCTGACCCCGCTCTGTCATTTTACGTGGCCTACCACTTCGTGGCTGAGTTGCTGTCATTCCCAATCACTTCCACTTTGTTATAATACCACTGACAGTTGACTGTGGAATATTTAGTAGCGAGGAAATTTCACGACTGGACTTGTTGCACAGGTGGCATCCTATCACAGTACCACGCTGGAATTCACTGAGCTCCTGAGAGCGACCCATTCTTTCACAAATGTTTGTAGAAGCAGTCTGCATGCCTAGGTGCTTCATTTTATACACCTGTGGCCATGGAAATGATTGGAACACCTGAATTCAATTATTTGGATGGGTGAGCGAATACTTTTGGCAATATAGTGTATTTATAAAACATTTGAAAAAAAAAAAAGCATACATTTTGATTACTGAAAGTGTGAAAGAACTGTTTGAATGCGGCAAAAATTTGTAAAAAAAACAAATCGTGCTAAAAACTATTTATTTTTTTTACGCCCACCCAAAAGTAATTTAAGTTTGTTCAACCGAACTGCACGTTGGCAATGTATTAGCCTAGCGCTAGCAGATCTCCATATGCAAACTTGCGTAAAGTATGTTTCTGGTCTATGATTCGTTTGTTGGCTACCTAGCTAGCTAGCCATGGTGGTTTGGGGTTTGTATAATCTGTCACTGAAAATGTTACGCAATCACTGATTGTAGCTCTCGTCTCATTAGCTTTAACGTATACTAACAATATGCAAATTGTCTTGTATAACAGCCCTTTGACTTCTAACTTGCCGCCTTTAAATTACATGCTGATGAAATAATGACAGTTGCATGGCATTTAATTTGATTGTGAGTTGATTATAATGTTCTCAGAGCAATCTGATTTGATTTCATGTGCCATTTCTTACAAGTACTATCTGAGAAATTGTTTTTGGTTGAAAAGCCTTGATAAAAATTGATAAAAAAGTAAACTTTATGATTATTGGTTTGCCCACACTTAGGGTTTTGTGTTAAGGACGGTGTCATTTTAAAAACAAATAATTTTTTATACAGTGTGAATGCCAAGGTAGCCGCAATGAGGAGTTTTTATTTAAACAGTTTCTTTCAGCAAGGTATGCACTTCAATGATTTAATTTCTTTTCTTACTGAAATTTCAATTCTACAAAAGACCTCAACGTTTTCTAGACGTGTCTTGAAAGTGGTCATGAAGTTCTCTACATAGTGTAAAAACAGTCTATGAGGTGTGAAAAGTTTTATTGGGTATTTTTTTACTGCTGTGGGAGTGAAAGGGCAGGCAGAGTTCAACAGTGGCGTTCAGTGAGGTATTTCACAATAGGTTGAGATTCTACAGCTAGACAGAAGTTTTGTTATGAAATATGAACATTTCCACAGCAACCACAACGTTTGGTAATGGACATCAGACTGATATCTGTATTTTCTACCATTTGTATGTGTTCATTTACAGTATTTGTATGTTTAATGGTTATGGTAACAAAGTTAATGTACCAAATCACGTAGCCACTATATTGCAATGTTTTACAATGACAGATTCAATGCAGATAAAATAAGTATTTTTGTTCATCAGTATTTTTGTGTTGTTATATCTGAACATCCTTTAAACAAGATCAATCTACTTCAGAGAAAACAATTCAGAGAAAACTGAGTCAAGTTTATTTTTTGTACTCCATTGGCAAATTTGCTTTGAGCATAAATGTATTCATAAAACAGGGGTGTGGGTGGGAGAGTTTGCTGCAATCAGCAATTATCGGGGTCGAGGCAGATTGGAAAAGTAGAGAATCTGACCGATCTGTTAGGGACAAAATAACCTCATTATTAAGTAGTTGATTAACTTAATAGGTATGTTGTCCGCTATTTTGGGTGTTCAGAAAAACCTTGAGTGTTCAAACTCCTCTTAGACCGTTTGTCCGATTTGCACAATTTTTCATGTATCATCTAATCGTTTAGAAGATACAGGCGAATTAATATTTAGCCGTGTCCCAGTTCACTTGTCTACCTATAGGCCATTTCAAGAATGTAAGCAAAAATAAAGGAATTAGAATGGTCCAGACGTTTTTCCGGGTCTCTTTTTCAAGGTAAGTCAGTCCACTCGGCGGCCGTTTTTGGAACATTGTTTGTGGGTCCGGCAATGCATCTAACCTGCACCAGACCCTCCTCGCTCCATTCCTGGACCTGTAAAGATGCCAGCAGGTAGAGGCAGATCTCCCAAGGAGAGGCGCGCTCGGTGTTTAAAGGCAGCGGTGATGAGGCTCTTCATTGGGATCACGCGAGCCCCATCACTGTGAGGCCGGGCGACGATGATCCATGGGAAGAGCATGTCGTTTCATCACAACTGGTATAATAAATTGTGTTTCTTTACCTCAGATTACGCTATAAACGCACCGTCTTATATAGCTAATGTGCATGTGTGTTCTCGAGTTGATTGACAGGCGATTTCTGTATCTAAAAGGTGATTGGCTATTTTACCTGTAAGGTGGGTTGACCGTTGGCTGCCGTTGGGTGTTCCAATTTCTCCCATTTATTTTAATAGAAGTGGCCCGTCTCTGCTAAATAGTCTCTGTTTTGACGAGCAGGAAATGTTCATGGAACAATGACATCACCAACGAACAGTCCATGAAATGGTCTTTATTTTCTGAACAGTTTGATGAATCAAAATTCTTTTAATATCTTTTTGTCTTGAGGGTTCCTAAATGATACACGCAAAATTTTGAGTGAATCGGACTAACAGTCAAGGAGGAGTTCGAAAAAGTAGCTTTTCTAAAAACTCAAAATGGCGGCTCTCTTATAGGTATCCTAATAATTAGTTTTATTTGTAGTGTTGTTGAAGCATCTCACATACTGTACTGGCAAAATATAGTCAATGTACTCGTAAACACAGCAAAGGGAAGTAAGGACTTCAAGTGTTTTAAGCAAAAGATCAAAATTTCCTTTGTCCTTTTAAGAACTACTACAGTTTCCCTGTCTGTCCTGAGGTGTAAACCGGCATCAACTTGAGAGTCAAGTTTTTCTGTTGTAGGATGTCATTTATTCATGTCTTTTGTGATTTGTTATCCAAACCTTACCAGTTTGGGTTTATATACAAAAGTGAGTTCACTTGATTACATTAAACATTAATTGGACTAACAGTAAAAACTTTTTTTTTTGATTTTCCCCATTTTTCTCCCAATTTGGAATGCCCAATTCCCAAAGTGCTTTTAAGTCCTCGTGGTGGTGTAGTGACTCGCCTCAGTCCGGGTGGCGGAGGACGAATCCCAGTTGCCTCCGCATCTGAGATCGTCAACCCGCGCATCTTATCACGTGGCTTGTTGAGCACGTTGCCACGGAGACATAGCGCGTGTGGAGGCTTCACGCCATCCACCGCGGCAACCACGCTCAACTCACCACGCGCCCCACCGAGAACGAACCACATTATAGCGATCACGAGGAGGTTACCCCATGTGACTCGACCCTCCCTAGCAACCGGGCCAATTTGGTTGCTTAGGAGACCTGGCTGGAGTCACTCAGCACGCCCTGGGATTCAAACTAGCGAACTCCAGAGGTGGTAGCCAGAGTCTTTACCACTGAGCTACCCAGGCCCCTACAACAGTAAAGACTTTGAGAACTTCAGACTCTTTCAGTGTCAGGATATCAGGTGGAATATTGGAATGCCAGGTCGACTCAACAACCATCTTGCTGGCTGACCGCACATGATGACACTGGATGACCTGGATGTGATGCCTGAAATATCCTTTCCCAGGCATTGTGCTTCAGTACACTCACTTTGAATCAAAGAATGCATGGAAGCATGTACCATTAACCATGAATATACATTCAAAGTTCAGCCAAGGACTTTGGGGGAAAAAATCAAGCTGTGTATTCTACGATTCAAAACTAAGAACTATTGATTGAAAGCTACATCGGTATTAAATGTCGCAACATCTCTGAACTTTATTAAGCATAATCATGGCTATAAAAGACTTTTCACAGGATAGTGTTGTCTTTAACTGCTTTAAGTGCAGGACAAGGTGGCATCAGATGTGCTTTCATTACATTGTTGCTTCTCTTTTATGGCCAGTAGCTTGTTCTAAGATGTGCCATCGATTACAGAAGACCTTTTGACCGTGATTTTTACTGATGTCTGAGGTATAAAATGACACAAGCTGGATCTGACGGTATACGGTACATTTCACGATACCAGCACACCAGAGAGAGAAAGTCGAACTTCATTTTCTCATTTTGAAAAGTAATATCAGTTCCCATGCTCTGGGAATTCTGTGGGAACATTTCAAAATGACTCTTTAATAAAAGAGTTCTTTGCTGGGACACATTTAACATTTCTGCATCAACATTAGTCTAAAGTCCTGTATTAAGAGAATATTTGCAGTGAGTGAACTGCAGAGGTATTTCATTTTTTTGTCCTATAAAATGTAACTGAAAATTTAATTTCTCATGGCAAAAACGTTTATATTTCTATTAATGTTAACGTACTGTAATCACAATGGATTTGTTATATAAAGTTTGCATGTTGCTTTTAGATTACAAAACAAGAACGCAAAACATAATTTGGTCACGTGCACGTACAGTTGATTCCTGCAAAATGAAATAACCAAACCTATAGCAGTGATTTATAGTTTCTGATCTGTCGGGGGTGGAATTTATTATGAAGCCGACTGAGAAGAAAACATTGCTTTACATGCAGATGCTGTTTGGAGGAAAATTATGCCGGCTGCATCAGACGGTCAATCCATCACGGCCGCACCACAACACAGAGGAGATGTAGTTAAGAGTGTCCACAGAAACCTGTTATAACAAAATGCCATGTTTGCATTATAATATGAAATTAAAGCTGGTTCTGAGGCTTAATTTAGCGAGCTTGTTTCCTAGTCAGTAAACAAGCACAAGTAATTAACAATCCTTAAAGAAAAATGTATTGAAACTACAATAGTTTTCATAGTCTGATGGTGTTCTCAGATTGTAGAGTTCGGAATCGGGAAGTGGTTCTTATTCACATTAGGTACATTTATATATACACACACACACACACACACACACACACACACATACATATATATATATATACACACACACACATACACACATATACACACACTGAAAATGTTTTTTTTCTTACTGTGTCCAGTAAAAATATATAAACATTCATAAAAAATAAAAAGATTTTTAAAAAAATATATTTACTTCACAAGAAGAATCAACTAGTTTTCCCTTTGATTAAAATATATCTTTCTTAGCCCATTGGCAAATATTTTTTTCTTGTTTTAAGCATAAACCTCACTGATTTAGTTTGATTTTTAAAAATATCTTAATATTTTATGTCATTAAGTAATTTTATATTGTTTTAAGCATGTTTAGATATTTGTTATGAAAAACAAGTTAAAAATACTAATTAAGAAAATAATTTTTTGGATTGCACGGTTGTCGAACTTCAAACAGGACAGACAAAAATCACCATTTAAGTGCCAAGTAGTCCATTTGATATTCATAGTCCGTTTGTATTCATATGATAGCTTTGTGTGAGGAACAACTTCGAAACAACTCTTTTCAATGAAGGTACGCACACCGCCGTCGCCACTCGGCGTCTGTCAGCGGTGCCCAGCTACGACTCCGGAGGTTGCTCAAATTTCTGCCCCGCCACGGAGCGGAAATGAAGTGAAATGAAGTGAAGTGATTATTGAAAATCCTCCCCTCCACCAAAACTCTCGAAATCCTATTCTCCATCCTGCTTATTCCAAGTGTCACGATACGTTTGGTTACGCCACGTGCATAGAAATAATGCTGGTGTTTTACCGTCAATGACTTCAAACCAGTTAAAACATCATAAGGGGGACTCACACCGGATGCGTCTAAGGGACGACATGGCACGTTCTACAATTCGAAACAACTGTTTTCAATGAAGGTACGCACACCACCGCCTCCACTCGGCATCTATCGGAGGCGCCCAGCTACGACTCCGGAGGTTGCTCAAATTTCTGCCCCGCCACGGAGTGCAACTCACATATTTTAAATTTAAACCCAAATCATTATCAAAGGACATAGATTATTTACTTTAGCATTCTTCATTCTTGAACAAGGGAAAAACCTCGGTAACTTTTGTGTGTAATGTCTGCAACCTGAACCGCATCTACGTGCCCCATGTTTGATACCTGTGCCACGTTGGGTCATGGTGCTTCTCGTCCTGTGTGCAACCGCCTTTAGGCTGTTTTTCTGCTATTAGTCCATGTCTGTCCGCTTTGAAGCCATCTGAATGCTAGTGTATTTGTAAAAGTTGACAAAATTTACAGTCTTTCTCTTCTGAGAAATCTGACTGTAAATATTGATGACATCATCTCGCAATTGTCCAAACGACATGCAAAGAGCCAATGGCATTTTAGCGTCAATTAAGTAAATCCTGTAGTGATGGTGTGGTGATGCATTTCTGAATCTGAACGAACACAGCGTGAGATTTCAGAGCTTTGGTGGAGGGAAATATCTGTTCTTCACACAAATCTATGACAGGGTGTCTCATTCCTTAGTTACAGCTCTGATTAAAAACACCTGAACCAACTAATCAAGGCCATTGGGTTTGCTTAAAATTTCAGCTAGGTGTGCTGGAACATGGCAGAAACTAAACTTGCAGAAATGGGTAATTCTGAACTAGCACACAAGTTGTATGGACTACTTTTATGGTGTTTTGAACATTTTAGAGCTTCTCAATGAACTCCTTTTGTTCTGTTCCACAGAAGAAAGAAAGTCATGCAGGTTTGGAATGAGAGTAAATGACAGAAGTTCCATTTTTGGGTGAGCTATCCCTTAATATTTGAGACTGACCGATGAATCTAGTTTTTCAAGAGCAACACCAGTGTGGCCATCACTCATTGGTTTTCCATGTTGATGTAGAATCAATCCAAAAGTTGCAAACAGTGACAAATTAGGACAGACAGACTGCAAATGGCATGTGTGTCCTCTCAGTCAGCCATGAAATCAACAATGAAAAGCTCATTTCCTCACTCACGCTTTGTTTTCAACTCTATTTGTGTGCACTGGCAGCGGTAATTACATGCCAAGCACGTAATCCCCCGACCCAGCTAAAAGTCAGTGTTCCTCAACGAGGTACTTAGCGACTGCAGCATGCTGGTATACCGCACATGTGTGGCTACGAATATTAACAGCCATGTCTGATAGTCATGTGGAGTTCTCAGAATCTGGGTCAACAGACTTGTCTAGGACACCAACATCTGCAAAGCAGTTCTGAAGTTCTCAACATCTGCAGTGGAGTCAGAATCTGGTAGCCAGCCTGAGGCAGAAAATGGCAAACCATGTGACCAACTGGACGACAACACAGTGAAAGTGCCAAATTTTGGAGTTGTTCTCCAAAAAACAAAATTACCTTGAAGTAAGTTGAATTGTAAGGTATTTTAATGCGTAAAATACATCAGTATATTTATGTTGGCTTGACAAAGCCAACATACTGTTATTCTACAAACTTGGTTTCAAAATCCTTAAACCGACACCAAACATTCTAACCCTAACTTCTCCTAGAGCTTTCAAACTACATCCACCAAACTTGGTACAGATTTTCAGACTGTTCTGACTTAGTGAGCTTTATCTTTTCTAACTGATCGCAGTTACGGTTTTCCCGTAATAGACTTTCAAAGTGGTGTAAAAATCCCATAGACTAGCATTGATGGAATGTTCAAACGGGCCAGTGGAATGCTCGTTAATTCAAACTTACAATTAAAATGTTAATGTAAACAAAAACACAAAATACCTTTTAATCTGCTTTCTATCTATCTAGTTTGTCTTTCTGTAATGTCTGTATAATCATCAAACTTTCAAAACTAGTCTATGTCAAGCATACATCAACATTTTTGGCTTTGTAATTAATGAAAAAAAAGTATTGTTATTATTATATATATTTTGATTATTATAATATTTTTATATAATTTCAGAACTTGTGTGTGTGTGTGTACGTATATATATATATATATATATATATATATATATACACACACACACACACACACACACACACACACACAGTATATACTCTATATATTAGGGCTGTGAATCAATTACATTTTTTTTAACTAATTCATCTCACAGTTTTCTGCGATTAATCATGATTAAACAATTAATCATGGTTCATGATATATTACAACAAACAAAAAAATATAATCATAAATATACTTACTTTATATCTTGTCTCAAATAACTTGTGAGAGAATGGTTAGTCAAAATGTATTTTAATTATTTAAATATGTACATGTTAAAATGTTACGTTTTTTTTATAAAGTTATTAAAGTTACAGTTATTAAATAAAGTGGGTCGCAGCTGCTCAGCAGTAGGGATGTTGCGGTGCATTACATGAAATGAGCAGCAGGTTGACCAATTAATCATGGAGTTCTTAAACAGTCAGTCTTGTTCCCTGGGTAATGTAAACTGGGATAATTTTTCAACACGGATCTCCATTTGTATGTCAAAGAGGTGAAAGGAAAAAATATATTACATTCTAAGAAATTTGAGTGTGAGGGCCTTTGAACTGAGAATTTCCTGAGTTTGCCTCAAGGTAGATTTCTTGGCAAGCTTTCTGATGATTGCTTTCTGATAAGATATCTTGTGATAAACGAGAGCTATCAAAGGCAAATGGAAATCAAATCATTCCTGACAGGCAATTTTCATGACCGCTAGCTCTTCTCAGAAGAGGAAAGTTGAGTCAGGAGCCCATCAGAGCTTTTAAGCATTTGATTGTGCTGCAGTGTTATCAGACAACTCAAGAGCGTATGTTGCTCGTAGACTATCCGTTCATGGATTCCATTCTCCAAAAAAGCCTGTCCGTCGGTTTGACCCTCTCTCAGCCTCAAACACATCAGTGGGGGATGTCTGGGGTGTCACACAACCATGTAAACAGTGTTTGAGGATGGATGTGAAACTTGCACATTAACTTGTTTGTTTTTGCTGTAGTGTTTTAGTCAAGAGTGTTTCAGAGAAAAGACAAAAGTCTCTATGCTAGTTTTTATTCCGATTCCACTTAAAGGTTTCGGTCCACTCATGATTTTATTAACGATTCTTATAGTTCTAATTGGTTAAAATGGTCATTTGAAGAATTACTGGTCATACAGTTACTAGACTGATTTAAGTCTCATAAGCGTTATACATATCCGTTAACAGTTCATTTAGGTAGTCACGTGATGCTATGCAAGTGTTGGTCGCATAAAGGCGAGCTCCGCCAAAACTTTGCTACAATTATTCTTTTAAGCAATTTTAACCATTGAGAACTGTAATAGTTTTGTTTGCTTAACTGTGCTGGGAGGGCAGGATGTCGAAAAATTTGAAATCGTCAGCCTGTGGGGACATTAAAAAGCACTTACGCTCTCACGCGTCGGATGCGTTCGCAGGATCAAGATGGAAGAGGTCCAGTCAATTGTGACAACGAGCTATGTGACGTAGGTCGGGATATCTCGAACATTTATGCAGCACTGATGAAAATCTCGACCAACATGGAGGGCCTCGCAGAGATGCGTTGAGCGATCAAATCTATAGAGGCAAAACTTTCCACCCTGAACACAAGAATGGACGATGTTGAAAAACGGATCGAGTTTCTGGAGTCAGCCGAAAGAGAGCTACAGGCTAACCTGCCAGCTTCCAAGGCTGATGTGTAATGTGTTTGGGAAAAACTAGAAGATGTGGAAAATCGGAGCAGGCATAATAATGTTCGTTTCGTTGGAATCCCAGAGGGAAAGGAAGGTCAGGATATGGTGAAGTTTTTGGACGGGCTTATTCCGAATTTTATCGACACAGAGGACTGCCAGCTCAAAATTGAGCGCTCCCACAGAGGTTTCGGTCAGCTTTCCAGGGCGGGTGACAGACCCCGGTTTATCCTGGCAAGATTCTTGCGGTCAGCTGGCAGAGACTTTGTTCTATGAGCGGTGAGGAATAAAGGCAAGTTGTGCTAGGAGGATCATGGGTTTTCTGAACTTTGCTAGATCGACTCAAGCAAAGCAGGACGGATTCAAAGAGTATAAAAAATTGCTGCCTCAACAGGAGGTAAGTTTTGCACTACTCTATTCGGCTAAGCTGAGAATTGACGGCAAAGATGGGTGTAAGACTTTTACATGCCCACGAAAAGCTATGGCCTTCCTTAAATCAATGGAATGAGTGGGTAACTTTGCCTGCACTTGATCAACATTACAGACTACACGTTGTTCATTTTGCTGACGCAGCCAGAGAGGGTTTGTTGTTCTGTTGTCTGCCCACTGGCTTTTGCCTGACTCTTTTTTTCCCCCTATTTTTTAATTTTAAATTTTATTGAAAATAATTGTGCAATTTATTGGCACAGTTCATGTTAAGAAAAAAGGGGAAAAAAGCAACAAAAAATATATATACAGTATATATGTAAAAATCACCGGACTTCTGGGAGCAACAGTGTCGCGGAAAATCTCGTGAGCGTGCATGGACCATCGAATTTCAGAGCGATGGACACCAGTTGGTACTGTTATGCACGAGGTTGAAGCGCATTTGTTTTTTGTCCTGTGGGTTATTAATTTTTTTTATGTATTAATGTAATTTATTTATCACACATTATACAGTTGCACATATACAGTGAAATTCTTTTTTTTTCACATATCCCAGCTAAGCTGGGGTCAGAGTGCAGGGTCAGCCATGATACGGCGCCCCTGGAGCAGATAGGGTCAAGGGCCTTGCTCAGGGGCTTGAATCCCCAACCTTCTGATCAGTAACCCAGAGCCTTAACCACTGAGCCACCACTGCCCCAGAATGTCATGGTTACATCAATTTTGGATAGTGGTCTATATCATTTAGCCTTGGGTACAGAATTTTTTTTGCATGTCAATATGTCATACTTTATTATAGGTAAAATGTTTCTCTCCACATAGAATGTTAATGGGCTGGGGCACCCCATAAAAAGGAGGAAGGCTGTATCTTTTCCCAAGTGTAAAAAAATCTGATATAGTGTTCCTTCAAGAAATGCACCTTTCTTCACTGGAAGCTGAAAAACTTGGCAGGGCATGGGGTGGGCATGTGTTTTGTAGTGCTGGTTCGAGTAAGAGCAGGGGAGTCATCACATTGATAAGCATTTACAATTTAAATGTCTTAAACAGATTAAAGATAATTTAGGAAGAATCATTACTGTTTTGGCTGAAATACAGGGGCAAAATCTGATTTTGGCTAATATTTATGAACCCAATGCTGATGATCAGAACTTTTTTTACAGATCTTGAGGGAACGCTACAAGCTGCTGGGATCCTTCCATGATATGGTTTTGGGTGGAGACTTCAATCTTTTAATGGATCTGGTCCTTGATCATAGTGATGCTAAGGTGTGTGGACCCTTTAGAGCAACGTTGAAACTTCAGAGGATGTGTAAAAATCTTGGTCTTACAGACATGGAGACTTCTGAATCCATCTGGGAGGATCTACACTTTTTTCATCAGTTCACAAGATTTACTCTAGAATAGATTTTTATTTAATATCTAATTCACTTGCCACTGACTGCTCAATTGGGAACATTTTAATTTCAGATCATGCTGTGGTGTGTTTAGAGATGTTGCCGCATATAGAGAAAATGAAATCATATAGATGGTGCTTTAATACATCACTTCTTCAGGACCCAGAATTTCAACAAATGTTAAAGACAGAAGTTAATGCTTATGTAAAAACCAATTGGTCCTCAGTGTCTTCTGTGGGTGTGGCATGGGAGGCACTTAAGGCAGTTCTTAGGGGGGTGGATCATACAATATGCTTCATTCATTAAAAAGATCAAAGCACAGGAATTCATAGAATTGGAAAAGAGTATTAAATGTGCTGAAACAGAGTGGAAGTGCTGAATGTCATCCAATGGTCTTAGAGAGTTGACTCAGCTAAAGTATAGTTACAATACTATTCTGTCACAGAAGGATGAGATTTGGTTATTCAGGGCAAGACAGACATGTTTTGAGTCAGGGGACAAGGCAGGGAGACTTCTTGCCAGACAGAGAGAGTTTTTTTTACCACAAGTCTTCTGGAAGCAATATATTTATTTCTGCCACAGATATTAATAAAGCCTTTAAAGAATTCAATTTCAATCTTTATAGCTCCACATCCACGTCTTCTGATAAGGATATTAGCAACTTTGTAGAGCCATTAGAACTTTCTAAATTGATGAATGATCAAAAAGACTTTCTTGACTCAGATATTACTTTGGAGGAGCTTGTTGAGGTAATTAAAGCCTTGCCAACAGATAAGGCACTGGGGCCAGAAGGTTTTGCCACAGAATTTTTTAGATCTTAAGTCACAGAACTGGCTCCACTTATGTTAAAAGTTTACAAACAGTCATTAAAGAAAGGTGAACTACTGCCATCCATGACACAAGCCCTGATCAGTCTCATTCTTAAAAAAGATAAAGACCCAAATGAATGTAAAAGTTATCGTCCAATTTCCCTGATACATTTAGATGTTAAAATATTATCTAAAATTCTGGCTAATCGATTAAGCAGAGTAATTACATCAATTAAACATATAGATCAAGTTGGGTTTATACTGTATGTGGTCATAGATATTCTGATAATAATAGACGTTTTATAAATATTATGTGGTCAGTAGCGAATAATCAGACCCTGATTGCTGCCATCTTACTTGATGCCGAGAAGGCGTTTGATAGGGTGAAATGGGACTATCTTTTTAAGATTTTGGAAATTGATGGGTTCGGAAACACTTTTATAGGGTGGATAAATTTACTTTATAAACAACCGGTAACGGCATTGCAAACTAATAGATTCATTTAATATTTTTTTCTCTTGGTAGGGGAACCCGGCAAGGCTATCCTCTTTTCCCTTTATTGTTCTGTCTTGCCCTGGAACCATTAGCAGCCGCAATAAGAAAAGAGGATGATTTTCCTGGCATTGTTGCAGGAGGTGTGGTGCATAAACTTCTACTCTACGCAGATGATATATTATTATTTGTCTCTGACCCTAGTGAATCTATGCCTAGCCTCCATAGAACTATTAATTCTTTCTCCAAATTTACAAGATATAGGGTGAATTGGTCTAAATCGGAAGCTCTTGTTCTGACAGCATATTGCCCTGCCACGGCTTTCCAACCTGGTGCTTTTCAATGGCCCAAGCAAGGCATTAGGTATTTAGGCATTTTATTTCCAGCAAATTTGAGAGATTTAGTTAGAGATCATTTTGACCCATTAATGAAAAGGTTCTCTTGTGATGTGGATAGTTGGGCTTCACTGCATCTGTCTATGGCAGAGAAGGTCAATGTTATAAAAATTAATTGTATCCTCAAATTATCTATTATAGTTTCTCCCTCTAGAGGTTCCTATTTCTTATTTTAAACAATTTGATAGAATATCCAAGTTTTTATTTGGAATGGTAAACGACCTCGTTTGCATTTCATTAAGTTACATAGACCAATTGACAAAGGAGCTTTAGGCCTCCCCAACATTTGGTTTTATTATTATGCTTTTAATCTCAGACACCTGGCCCATTGGTCTCTTCCACCTGAGAGAGCCCCTCCCTGGTACAACATTGAACAAGCGGTCCTTGCCCCAATTTCACAATTGCAAAGTCTTTCTATCAAATTTCCTAGTTACGTGAAAATGCATCCCATTATTTCACACTTACATACAGTATGGATAAACATTTCCCATATGTGAAATTCAGATACTTACCAAAATGCTTCAGAGTATATGGCTGAGCCCCAAATTATTTATAAACAAGTCCCCCTTTTGCTGGAAATAATGGATTGATAGGGGTGTTGCTACACTTGGTGACCTTAATGAAAATTGACCTTTGAGATTGTTTTTTCAGATATTTACAGTTGCGCCATCTACTATTTTTGGCCATAGTACACAACCCCTAAAGTTGCAGACATTCTCTGCATGGTGCTCACGGTCTTTGGAAAGGGTCATGAAGCGTCAGTGTATTACTCCTCACTGATCCAGAGTCTTGATGATGGGGCCTTAACTGCTCTTAAGAGGTTATGGGAAAGAGATTTGAACTTGGTATTGGAGGATGGGGAGTGGGAAAGGATTAAAAAAAATATATATTAAAACTATGTTTAGGGATGCAAGGGTACACCTTATTCAGTTTAATATATTGCATTGTTTCTATTGGACTCTCTCTAGATTGTTCAGGCTCGGTTTAAAAGACACACCTACCGTACCTGCTGGCGATGCCAGTTGGAGGATGGAGACATGGCCCATTCTCTGTGGTTCTGTGCTAAGATTCAAGAATTCTGGGTAAGAGTTCAGAATTTTATGTGAGGCTTTAGACACTCGCATTTCTTTCTGCTCCAGACTATGTATATTGAGTGATGGGATGGTCATTAAAGTAGGTGACAAATATACAAAAAGCTGGGTACAAACTAGTGTAATGATTGTCAGACAGATAATTCTTAGAGGATGGAAGTCAATTGGCGCTCCCTCATTTCAAGAATGATTCACCGAATTGGGCAGGGTAGTGGCATTTGAAAAGATGTCATATAAGCAGCTTGGAAAAATAGACACATACTGTAAGAAATGGGACAGGTATTTGTTCTTTCTGGAGGGCTCTCGGTGAGGACCATGTGGAGAGAAACAGAATTGTGGTGGTAATTGTAAATTATATTCTTTGTGGAATTCTCTCTTTCTCTTTGTTTGTTGATCTTTATATTTTATGTTCTCAAATATTTTCTTTTGTTTGTTTGCTTATATGTGTGCATGGTGTAATTTAGGCCTTGACCACAGGGATATTTGTTGAGGGTGGGGAGGGTGATATACAGTAATAGGAGTTAAGTTGATTCTGTGTGTATATGGTCTGTTTATTCCATATTTTACATAAGAATCAATAAAAATGTTAATAGCAAAACTGTTCATTTAGAGTTGGACGTGACGAAATTTACAACTTGTGGTGCAGTAAGTCAAGAACTGCTTCGACAGATTCACACATCATTAAGCGTTTCAAACTGATAACTTGTGAGTTCAAGATTGATTTTTACGTCTTTTTAATGGTTTAATTTAAAAAGATCAGGCTCATAAGAGTCATTGGCGAGTCATACTACACTGGGATCGCCTTATGTTCGATGCTGCGCATAACCTGTGAGAACATCGCAAATGGAAGATACTGTTTTTCCATTAAATTTGTATTATTTCCCTGCACTTAGTCTTTCTTTTGGTCCCATTAAGACTGTAAACTCACAAGGGGATAAAACTTTTACTGTGGCACTGTAGACTAGAGGATGAAACTTGCTCATTAACTTATTCATTTTTGCATGTAACACTTGATTTAATTGCTTATGCTTCAGAGATAAAGTCAGACAAAAGTAGTTTTCAATTACATACAACATTTGTGACACATGGCAATGACTGAACCATTGACCTGAATAAGCTTGTTTTTTGTTATTTTCCCCAAATTTACACCAGTGTGCACCTGGGCACATGAAAAATCGTTTTGAGAAATACATACAACCTCAATTTGTGACTAAAACAAACCAGTGTATTATGGAAAATATTCAAGCACCAGAGCTTGATGTCCCAGCGTGCATTTCTTATGTAACCACACTGCGGTGATTAGCGATTTGTCTCGTTCACATGGCATTAATGGTTGAGCATTTAGCGTTAATAGCGTGAGTGCTGGCAAAGACACTCGGAACGAGCAAGTGTGTGAAATTGCCCCCTCTTTCTCAGTACCAAAACAAACCCAAAACAGGTGGCTAATGACAGACAGAGCGGAATCCGCTTCATACATGATTCAATTTGCTCTAAAATTGGCCTACGAAATGAGAGTTCTGGTATAAATTTAAGTTATATTTAAGAAAGTTTAAGTTGAGCGGTGTTCGCCCATCCAGATCTCACCGCCAACATGCTAGGGTGCTGTGCATGGTTGCAATAGTGCATTGCTATGTGGTTGCTAAGGTATTGAGTGTTTTTTTTATTTATTTTTTTATTAATGTTGCTATGTGGTTGATAGGGATCTGCAAGACTAGTCGACTAACAGTCCTGATGCTGCAAGTGGACACTGGAATTACTAGTCAGTTATTATTTTTCTCCATTAAACTGTTCAACATTTTTACACAATGTAATTTTGCAAGTTTTTTTTTTTTTTTTTTTATAAATACAGAGGCTGCAAATTACGGTCATATTAATGTAACATTTTAAATATAATACAAATGTTATTTAAAAAATAAAAAAAAACCTGGAGCAGATTGAAAGTGCTTCTTCCCTCTCACTTGCAGCACGCTCAGGAAAATGTCTTCGCTAGACAAGACTCAGCAAAGTAGCCTAGCTCTAATGGATGTTTTCACATTTGAGTCTTCTTTAATTCTGTACATGCTTTTAAGTCATTTTTCCACGAGCATGCTGTTTATAAGCGCAGAATTGTCACCTCAGGTGAGTCAAGTCCCATCTTTCACCGGACCACATTAATTTTGCTCAAAAAAAAAAAAAAAAAAAAAGTTATGAAGGCTATTTTCAACAATGTGCCAACTGCTTAACTGTCGTGTATATTCAGACTCGAGGATGTTTGAACCCAAGCAGGTATTTATTGACACAAATAAAGACAGCAGGTAAGTGATAACATGACAGTACTGGGTTGCAGTGGTGATAGTTTACGTGATGAAGACTAATGCTGATAGAGATGGTAACTTCCCTTGAGGTGGAGGGTGTGCAACAACGAAGCTTGTGTTGAGGAGATGGACACTGGAGAGGAAACATTTGGAGTAGAAGAGTCACTGGAGAGAAATCATGACAGTGTTTCACACTGGCACTACATGTGAGTGAGTCTATACACAAAGTTGAGACCAGACACAGAATGGAAGGGGAGTGAGGTTTATATAGAGGGGTTGATTGAAACAATGATTGGAGGCAGGTGTGGGTGATCAGTACTCAGGAGAGTGAGAGGGTTGAGTGAAATTGGTAGGTGGGTCAGAAGGATCCGTGACATTAATGGGTTAAACTATCTTTTATTCTGTGTGCACGTCATGTTTAGAATGTATTCGATTTATTGTAGGCTAAATCACAGGCCTATTTTTTCTATCTTATAGCTTTTTTTTAAAATCATAACTGTTGGTTGGTTAGCGTTCTTTACCGAACAGCTGTCATATTAGATCAATGGCTAATGCACCACTGCACGTCGTGAAATATATGCAACTTTTCAGTTCATTTTTTCTCTCTCATAGATTTGGCTCAGCCTGCCTGTTAAACAATGTCCTGACTGTTTTGTGTTAAGTAACTTTTACTTAAGAGCAGGCTATTAGTGTTGCTCTATTGGTCCTGCACTATTCATTCAATAGTTTTCACTGTATTCGCTAAAGGTGAATGTGTGTCATGTTCTATAATGTACAATGTGCAAGGTGTGCACGTTGCAGATAAATGCCCCTTTTCAGTGGTATTTAGCATTAGATTTGTAATAGATTAAGTATTTTAAATGGATCGCATAAACACAGTTTTTTGACTGTTTTCCGAAGGATTCTCTTTAGACTAGTTGACTCCAAAATTTTAGTTTAAGCATCAGTGAAATTAGTCGTTCCACACTTCCCTAGTGGTTGGTAATGTACTCTCAGTGATTGCCAGGGCATTGCTATGTGGTTGCTAATGTGTTCTGAGTGTTTTTAAATGTGCTGCTGTGAAGTTGCTAGAATGTTATGGGTGGATGCTAGGGGGTTGCTAGAGTGGTGATTGCTAGGGATTTCTGGGTGGTTGCTAGAGTGTTCTGGGTGGTTGCTAGGGTGTTGCTAGAGTGTTTTGGGTGGTTGCTAGAGCTTTTTGGGTGGTTGCTAGTCTCACTGGGCCTACTCGACCCGCCCTGAGCAGGATTTGATTCAGGATTCGGCGTGGGAGTTGGATGTGCTAGCAAGGAGGCTATAAGAGACATAGCCTCAGTCACTAGTGCATCTCTTAAGGCTAGGAGAGTGAGGTTTATTCACTGCACAGCTATCACATACCAGCTGGCGACCGTTACACTAGGGTATTGCTATAGTGTTCGGGATGGTTTCTAGTGAGTTCTGGGTGGATGATAGGGCATTGCTAGAGTGTTTTGGTTGGTTGCTAGAGCTTTTTGGGTGGTTGCTAGTGTCACCAGTTCTACTCAACCAGCCCTGAGCGGGATTCGATGCGGGATTTGGCATGGGAGTTGGATGTGCTAGCAAGGAGGCTATAAGAGCCATAGCCTCGGTCGCCAGTGCGTCTCTTAAGGCCAGGAGAGTGATGGTTACTCACTACACAGCTATCACGTACCAGCTGGCTACCATTACACTAGGGTATTGATATAGTGTTCTGGATAGTTTCTAGAGTGTTCTGGGTGGTTGATAGGGCATTTCTAGAGTGCTTTGGGTGGTTGCTTGGGGGTTTCAAGGGTGTTCTGGGTGGTTACTAGGGGGTTGTTAGAGTGTTTAGAGTGGTTGCTAAAGCATTTAGGTTGTTGTTAGAGCATTCTAGGTGGTTGCTTTGCTAGAGTGTTCTGTATGGGGGGTTGCTCGAGCTTTCTGGGTGGTTACTAGAGTAGTTGCTAGTGCTTCTTGCCCTGCATGACTAGTAATGTAGATAACTTTAGTATCTCCAAGCAAGTAAATGACTTTAAAAAGTATTAGACTTGAAAACGTATGCACTATTATTGATAGACACAGTATAGGAAAGTTTTAACCTGGTTTTGATTTTTCAGGATATAATGGTATTTTTTTTTTTTTTTTTTCATATATCATTTTAACATGAATGTGACCTGATGTGACCCACTCATTGAAGCTGATCTTCTGGGAGACATTTTCACTGTTTCCACATGGAAAACAACATTAGAGATGTTCGGTCACATGAGCTAGAGATGCAGATGGGTGAAAACATTTAACAGATGGAAAGAGGCAGAAACATGTAAAACTGACTGGGAACTGACAGTGTCCCATGGAGTCATCCACTGTGTCTGAACTTCAAAGCAGCATCTGGACCAATATCTACCAAAACCTCCTTGGAGAGACATCCTCAGTAGACAGAGAGAGAGAGATCTGATTCATTACACAGTTTTTTTTTCTTCAACTTTAATGTCCACTGAGCAAAGCAAAGCAATTTACCAGTGATTTGAATCAATAAAGCTCATATTTCACTCCAATCTGGATCTAATCAATCCAAATTAATGTCTACTGTATATTTCCGGAAAGATTTTAATTTTGTGCATCAATTTGCATTGAATGACTGCATAGCTGAACTTTCTCTCTACAGTCAAATGAAGATTTCCTTTCCATTACTGCCGTTAAAGTTTAAGCTAGTCAACTAGTATTGGTGTCAATTTACTGTAAACATATTCACCCCAAACTTAGGCCACATCCACACTAATTCATTGTCATTTGAAAACGTATTAATTGGGGGCCTGGGTAGCTCAGCAAGTAAAGACGTTGACTACCACACCTGGAGTCACAAGTTTGAATCCAGGGCGTGCTGAGTGACTCCAGCCAGGTCTCCTAAGCAACCAAATTGGCCCGGTTAGAGTCACATGGGGCAACCTTCAAGTGGTCACTATAACGTGGTTCGCTCTCGGTGGGACTTGTGGTGAGTTGTGCGTGGATGCCTTGGAGAAAAGCGTGAAGCCTCCACATGCTCTACATCACCGTGGTAACGTGCTCAATAAGCCACATGATAAGATATGCAGATTGACGGTCTCAGACGCGGAGGCAACTAAGATTCATCCTCCACCACCCGGATTGAGGTGAGTCACTACGCCACCACGAGGACTTAGAGCGCATTGGGAATTGGGCATTCCAAATTGGGGAGAAAAGGGGAGAAAATAAAAAGAAAAGAAAACCTATTCATTTTGCTACGTTCATTCCTCTCATCCACACCAAAACAGTGTTTTCCTCCACCAAAAATGGAGCATTTCAAAAACGCTTTACATTAAATCATAATTTGGAAAACGATGATGGCAAATTGAAAACAGAGTTTTCAAACAAAAACAGATTAGTGTGGACGAGTGACCAAGACTGACCACATTAGTTGCATTCTCAGTTGTTTTGTGGCTTTAAATATTTACAGTTAAATTAAAAGTAAACAGCTGTTGATAATATAAATATTTTCCTCTTTATTAAAATGAAGAAACCATGAAGCGGTTTAGAACTAATACAGGAAAAGTAGATTACAGGACCTCGAGGGGGTTTAGATGGACTATTTTGGATAACAAAAGCAAAATCAAAACATCAAGTTAATATAATTTAATCAAACAGCTTAGCTCTCTCCGGATGAATATGATTGGCTACCATGGCTTCAACAAGAATATTCATATGACTCATTTTGAGATTTGTGGCATATTTATCTTTGAGAATAATTAATGCGAGGAATGAACAAACATGTTTGTGTTCACTCTGTTGACTTTATCCAAAACAGCAATTCTGACAAGTACATATAATCTGATATGGTCGGAGTTTGTTTTGTTTTCGTCAGCATCCTGCAATGATCCAGAGATTCTGCCAACCCAATTTAGCGTCATATGAGGCTTGGAGAGTTTATCCGCTCCAGACTGACAGTCGGTTGGAATGATACTTTCAGACGAGAACTACATAGCTTCTGTTTGGACTCAAATAGGAAAATAAACTAAAAATGTGTTTGTAAAAATGTGCTGCCCTGACAAATACAATTACAGATGTGTAAAACCTTGATGTAACTTTCCTAAACGGATGTACCATTTTTATGCTGGTTGTTTATTAGACTTTTCTGTTTAAACTGAATTGTTTTGTCTATAGGTTTGTTCACAGGACAACATGAAAGTCAACATGAAATCAAAATTGAGTCCTTAAAAAATCTATATGTACTTTCTTGTTAGTGACTAATCGGTGCATGTTATTCCAAATAAAAATACACATTTTTACATCCTTGTAATCATAAATTAACTTGCTCTGATTTCGACTTTCCTTTTCGACTGACGACATCAAGTCCTTTTATTAAACTACCTGTCCGAGACCACTTTTAAACATACAGTCATTTTTTACCCACATTGAATATCCGGTTTCACTCGAAAATACAACATATTACGGAAGTAAAACTGGTTGCGTAGGTACATTTACAACATTTCCAAAACGTTTTATAGTATGTTAGTTGTTTATAATGGCAACTAAATAATAACTTTTTTTCAAAGGTGCAGTTTTGTACTGATTATTTTTGTTATATCTAAATTCGGAAACTGCATATCAAACATTATTCATTTATCGTATTTTAGATGTTGAGTGTTTTTTAAGGAATATTCCGGGTTCAATACAAGCTAAGCTCAGTCGACAGCATTTGTGGCATAATGTTGATTACCACAAAAATGTAATTCAACTCGTCCCTCCTTTTCTTTAAAAAAAAAAAAAAAGCACAAATCTGTGTTCCAGCGAGGCACTTACAATGGAAGTCAATGGGGCCAATTTTTGGAGGGTTTAAAGGTGGAAATGTGAAGCTTATAATTTTATAAAAGCACTTACATTCATTCTTCTGTTAAAACTGGTGTATTATTTGAGCTGTAAAGATTTTACATCTTTGTTTTTACAGTCGTTTCAGGGATTACAGCATTACGTCGTCATGGCAACGAAATTCCTTACACAGAAAAGGTTATTAAGCGATTTTATCACACTATAATCATGTTAACACACATTGTTTATGTCTTGTAGCTACAGTATACAGTGAGTATCCTTAAGGAAAGGAGGGACAAGTCAAAATGAACTGTGGTAGTCGACATTATGCCACAAATGCTCTTGATTGAGTTGAACCCTTATGTTGTGCTGCAGTCATTTTGATCCAGATGTATTTTTTTTTTTTACTTCATCCAATTGGAATGAAATTCCTTGACTTTGTTCAAATATGGTATCTGAAAACACAAAGAAAAATTGGACCATTTTCTTTACATTTTATTGGTTTTATTTCACTTTGTTACACTAGTTGTGTTCCCGGTCAAAAATGACCGGCCATTGGAATTGAATGGATTTGACTACAAAATACAGAAATATTAAGCGTTCAGGAGCATCCCAATCCTTTACATGAGGACATGTATGTGGATGTGTGTTTGCATAAATAAAGTCCTCGGACATGTGCACACACACACACAACACACACACAGAGTTTCTTTTGTGCATCATCTTTCCATGTACACTCTTTGAGGAATATTTCAAGATCTTCTGATCATATTATATTGTGTTTGGGCTCATTTGAATCGGGATAGTCTGCTGTAAGTTTCGATATGTCATTGTCTATGTTATATGTATGTATCAAGAAGTAATAAGGAAAAACGTGACAAAAAGCCACACCTGTTTATTATATTTATGTGTGTCTGTGGGAATTTCACACACTAATACTCATTGCAGTTTGGCCTCTGAGTGAATATGACAATTGAGTGAAATTTATTCACTGCATTCTACTAATTGAGACCTTTCTAATGATATATAACACATGACTATCTCATCTTTTTTTATGGTTTTACCAACTCTGAATATAATTGTTGTAATAACAAATTTGCAAATAATGAGAACGAAACAGTTCATATTTGTCAGAAAATTATAAAGCATTATTTAATAATTGGTAAGTTCAGCTATATGCATTGTAAAGTCCAGATTTTAGGCTTTAAAACGACACCTATTTTGTTCAGATCAAGCAAGTGGTTATTAATTGATTACGTAATTATTATTATTTATATATTTTTTTCCATAGGGAGCGCCACCTAATGGCTCGGATTGCGCTCAGTTCAATTATTTTCAAATAAGGAGTACAAAACCTGTCTTGATTACTAAAAAAGGAAGTTGATAAAAGATCCAATGCAATATCTTGATAATATATGCAATATGAGAGATTTATAAACAATCTTAGCGGACCGGTCATTTTTGACCGGGAACACAAAATGTGTTAGCACAAAATGAACACAACACAAGGGTTAACTTGTATTGAACCCAGAATATTCATTGAAAACTTTCTCTAATGTAATATAACTGCCAAAACTAACCAAAATGCAACATTGTGAAATGTTGTTAAAACATTTGTGCTGGCTGGGACTTGATTAGATGTGACAGTGCTTGTTTAAACAGACATTATCTGTTGTTTGTGAGGAGTGAACCGCAGGGAAACACGTTAACATGTCAGATTGTTCCAGCGAGAGCTGCGTAAGCCGTAACGTCTCTGATGAAAGGTTTCATCAAAGTCACTGAACTGTTAAACAGAATTACAACCCACTTCATTCAAAGGCACTTCGATTTGTTCCGAGCTGTGGAAAGAATTCAGAGGGAAATAGTCGGAAGAATTTAGCTGCCATATAAAGTAAGACAACAGCATGGGATTCGGTGATGCGTGTGAGCATTTGAAGCAAATGAGAGGCCAACGATACATTACACAGTGTTATTTCAACGTAATCCACCTCATGATGTTTTCAAAGGCTTCAAACGAGGAACTGATTAGCAGGATGGCTATACGTATGGAAAACCTACACTAATGTTTTTCTTGCCGTCCAGTGTTGGTGTAGCTGCTTTGAAACTGTAGCATGATAAGCTACGCTATAAACCACTCATGATTTCACTTAAGAGTCAAGCTACCCTGTAAACAGTAGTTAGCTACTACGGTAGCTTAACATTTAAGCTGTTTATAAACATTGTGAATGTGTGAAACATTTACACATAAAAATAAAAAAATTCCATGAGCTAACTTTTACTATTAGTTAACATCTCAGATGACTCTTAGCTGGTAATACATTTTAATTGTTAATGTTAATTGTTATACATTATATACTTATTGATTGTATTATGTTGTATTAAATTTTATACAACATAATGTAATATAATGATCTAAATATTATATAAATTATATAATATATGTTTTAATCATATTTTATTTTAATGTTATTAAGTCTTAAAATTATTCTATTTATTAATGTTATAATGTTGTTTTCATTTTAAATAATATTCATATATAATACAATGTAATATAATTATTAATCTACTTATTGTATCCATTATAATTGTTTTATAGATATTATATAATAGAGCAGTATATATTTAGCTAAAAAAATCACTATATATATATATATATATATATATATATATATATATATATATATATATATATATATAGTGATTTATATATATATATATATATATATATATATATATATATATATATATATATATATATATATATGTTGTTTGAGTCTAATATATATATATATATTATTTATAATAATGTGTTATTATTTTAATAATTGTAATAATTTATATTTACTATCAGAGCTGTATTTATCTTGCATAAAACAAGGTTCTCAATATATTAAACTTCACTTTTTTAGAACTTTTTTATTTACACTAAATAGAACTTTTTATAAAAAATAAATTATACATTATGTAATACATTTTATCAGTTACTTTTACATTGAATTAGGCTATTATAATGAATATCGTATCTATTTTAATTATGTTTTTTTATGCATAATATTGTATAATGTAATATAATGGTTAATCTAACTATTATATTCATCATATTATATACAATTTATTTTTAATAATTAAATATACTATTACTAGAATGTTAATAGATTATACTTTATACTAAATAGAGCTGATAAAACTGTAACTATATAAATGAGCCGAAACATTGTGACAGGTGTAATTTGCTACAATACTGCTTCAGTAAATGAATCAGTGAATTGTTTTTAAACCGAACAAACTGATACATTTAAATGAATCAGACTTCCCAATATTATTTGAGAGAGGACAGTTTCAGTACAACGTGTGTGACTTTTACTACCATATACTGTAGAGATACCATCAGTGATCACGAAAAATTATTTGCACGATCCACTAATATTTAACAGATGTGCACAGCTCCTGTTTGAAGCTCAAAGCTTTGATTTCACTCCACACATCTCAAGAAGGTTTGAAACTTAATCCAAAAATAAATATAAACACTGTAGATCAGACTGTGAGTGAGCAAAGGGCTTTTGAGGGAAAACTTATCAAGAGGCCAAATAAATCACAATTGGCCACAGCGATGAGTCTAAAGCTCTTGGTAGTGTAGTTAGACCTCAAGTTACATTCCACATATAAACACGGCAAGTATTCTGACACTATTGCAAATCAAATTATTTGTCCCAGCACAGGCAAAGATACGACAAGCCCTGCTTTTATAATCTATCAAAATAAAATGATCGACAGATTGCAATTTGTAAATTAATGTTGAAAGTCAACATGAAACGGCATTCGCAACATACAATTTTTTTGACATTTTGATGCAAGTTCGAAGACGCACGATTTTTGATTGTTAGGATACCATGCATCAAAGAACAGAATGTGTTTTAAGAAAGTTAATATGTTACATTTTAATTTCACGTTGACTTCTGAGTTCTAGATTTTTTTGATGAAGAAAGTTTCATTGGTGCTTTTCCTTGGAAATCGCGCTGCCACGATGCAAGGGTGTTGCTATTCAGTTGCTAGGGTGTTGCTATGCAGTTGCTAGGGAATTCTAGGTTGTTCTTTACCCGATGAAGTAAAAAAGCAATCCATCCCCAAGTCTCATGATATTCTGGTCTCTAGATATGACTTGAGTCCCTTCTTCAGTGTAAGTCTACGAGATGTTTTCACCAGTTTTATCGTCCACTGGGAAAAACGTTAGTCTGATTGTTTAGAAAAATAACAGACACATATACAACTTTGAGGAACCTCTGAAAAGCAGTAAGAGAAAGCTGTCCAAGCAGCAAACATCATGTCACCTCAGTAATAAAATCCTTGCTTGGAGACTCCAAAGAGGTATTACAACTCCATCCATTACTTACAATATGAATATGAAATACAGTCCTGTACAAGCAGAGATGGAATCCAGACGTGTCTAAAGTTTGCTCTTGGAGTATTATTATGAAGTGGAAGAGTGACAGCCAAATATGTAAACGTGCTTAGATGCTTCACACATTTCCAGCTGTAGTTGTGTGACCTTTTTCACACTGTCCTGATGTTGTTTCTCCAGAGCTGTTGGCAGCTTCACGACAGAATTGTTTAAATGAATTCCACATGGATGGAATTCCGAACCCCCTCCCTGTCTCAAATGTCTGAGACATTATGTAATTCCCTCTCACTGAATCATCGCTTCTTTCATACATGGACCTATCGTCTACTGAAAGACTTTCTGTGAAGTTAATTCACCTTTAAACATTTGTTTTCTTTCAAAGCTCCACTGACCTCAGGATGTGACCCCTATATGTAAGAAGATGTGAGGGGCCCTTGGAGATGCCGATAGTTTTTTTTTTTACATGGCTCATGGGAACTTCTGTGTGTGTGAGTGTTTCATAAAACCAACTAATCTACAGGGACATTGTGTCCACTGCTAATCACGACTTCTATTTTGTGTTGAGCAGCGCAAGCTCTGTCAAAACACAAGCACATTTTCTGAGCAAACAGCTCATAAAAGCCAATTGTGCAACTCCACCGTTTCACGTGTCAAGAATTATTATGATTTTTGGTTGTTGGCTTCTTTGCTTGGTTGCTCTGGTCTGGCTAAGAGAGATTTACAGTCTGAAGATGAGTCCAAGCAGCAATAATTTAACAGCATATAAATATCATATCTGGGAAGACAATTATATTAATGTCAGGATTCACCAGTGTGGCTTCATTGGGGTTGGCCTGGCAATGTCACAACTTTTCTCTCTTGAAACCTTTGTATATTTACTATTTTATACGGTTTAAATTTGGTTTCCACAGCTGGCATGCCAGCTGACAGGCAGCATTGTTTATCTTACACAATTCGGTTGCAAGTACGCTTATTTTTTGTCAATCGAACACCTGCAGAGCTAACGATAGCATTGCCATTTTGTTTCTTTATACATCATCTTCCAAGCCTTTATGGTTCAAACTAGGAGATAGTCATCCAACTTTGAATAAAATGCTGTAGTTGACTGACGTTAGCATCTAGCCTCCCTACTAAAAAGCTTTAACTAGTCTAAGGTGGTTATGCTAGTTAGGCTAGTCTGTTTTGATGGTTGTAAACTGAGTTTTGGGTACTTGTCAGTTGGTCAGGCTGGGAGACGATCAGTTGATCATCTAAACCAGATGAACACCAGTTTGGTCAGACTAAAAGACTTACAAAAGCAGCTTAGACCAGCTAATACCAGCAAACAACCGTAGGCTGGTTTAACCTTGTGAGACCCCGCGTCCACATGCGTGGACATTACGTTTTGGCTTCGCTATAGGCAATGCTTAATTTTCTTTTTTTTAAACCACCTGATCTCAGCTCAGGAGACTCTAGGCTGTCATTAAAGAGTTAAACTTTCAGCGCACCGAGTCATGTGACAAAACAACATGGTGCCAATCTCAGCCGAGTTTGTCTTTCGGAGAAACGGCAACAAAACTACATCTGCTAATAAACCAGCTTACGTTTTCACATTAAAACCTGTTTGAGTCAAAAGAGTAGAATCTCTAGTTTCATCAGATATGCCATTTTAAAAATTGCATCGATTTATCATGAAACAGCACGCTGTTAAACACAATGTCCATGTACGTGGACAATAGGGCTAACTTTCCATAAAAATCCTACATTCACTGTGCATTATCACATTGAGAATCCAAATGGACGTATCCAAAAGCTGGAAAATGTTGCTTTCAGAGGCTGTATATGCAGTAGGATGAAAATTAGGTGCATTTCAAACTGTTCTGACACCAGTGAAGACAGACAGCACACTGGAGGTTCACTGATGTCATTCACTAATTAGGGAGCAAAGGAGCATCCTATAGCTTTCCTAAGCAGCTAAGTGCATTCACTTCTAACATCTGGTCAAAAGTTCAGTTTCAGGCTGCAGATGATGTTTGGATCACTCAACATGTTTGGCAGACAATGATAATCTGTACATAGATTCATTTTAAAATGCTGAATTTTATTTTAGCATGGTTGGCAGTGATTGGACGATGCTGGACATTACTTTGAATGAGAATTAATTATTCAGCTTTATAGAAAATCAGCTGTACTGTAAGTGACCTTCTCACATGCTATATTGCATCACGTTCATAACGATCACAAAATTCTGGCCTGTAAATAGTTCCTAGAATATCAAAATCTACAAAAGGAGGTAGATCACTTTCCTATTTGGCTCCAAAACTATGGAATAGTCTCCCTAACACTGTTCGGGATGCAGACACACTCTCTCAGTTTAAGTCTAGACTAAAGACTCATCTATTTAGCCAGACATACACCTCATTTATCCTTCAACTCTCAATTAGGCTACTTTAGTTAGGTCTGCCAGAACCAGAAACATTTCTCATAATCTATAACTTTGCAATAAATGTAATGGCATCTACACTAATGTTATTTTATTTGTTTCCCTGTCTCAACCTCAGGATTCATATCCCGAGGTTACCAGAGCCGGCCAGACCCAGCTCAGTTCCTGCTTGGAGTCGGACTCCACTGCTACGTGTCGCTGAGTGATGACGATAAACTACAGCCGGTGCCAGCCAAACATCACTTCAGTCTTTTACGATGGACTTCAGAGGATGAACTGATGCCAACTCCAACTGTAAGACATCGGATACTTCATATGCTACTGCCTGAAACTTGGACATAGGATGGACCTCACCGAACTTCACCGAAATGACCTGCCGGTTGAACTGCGATGCACCTCGCTGATCTCTGCCTGCATCAGCTTCGTTTATTGATGGACTACGCTCTTAAAATGGAATACATAGACTATCAATTAATTGCCAACAAAACCCTTCATCAGCCAACTAACAAAGGACAATGCATCTATGTGAACTTCTGCAGTTAATCCAGGATGAACCTCAAAGACATTAGTCATTAATCTTACAGTTCATACAAAATCTTTGTTTAAACACTGACCCTTAACACTTACTTAGTTTACTCATTTTAAACCATGACCCGCGCTGCACATAAGTAACTAATATTGGCATTATATTCATGATGTTAGCCAGAGGGGAACTGGCCCCCACAGTGAGTCTGGTTTCTCCCAAGGTTATTTTTCTCCATTAACCAACATCTTATGGAGTTTTGTGTTCCTTGACACAGTCGCCTTCAATAATTGTCTATGGCCATTTCTTTAAAGGGACAGTTCACCCAAAAAGAAAATTCTCTCATCATTTACTCTCCCTCATGCCATCCCAGATGTGCATGACTTTCTTTCTTCTGCAGAACAAAAGTTATGATATTTAGAAGAATATTTCAGCTCTGTAGGTCCAAACAATGCAAGTGAATGGTGACCAAATCTTTGAAGCTCCAAAAATCACATAAACGGAGCATAAAAGTAATCCATAAAGCTCCAGTGGTTTAATCCATGTCTTCTGAAGCGACATGATAGGTGTGGGTGAGAAACAGATCAATTTTTAAGTGCTTTTTTGTCATAAATTCTCCTCCCTGCCCAGTAGGGGTTGTTATGCACAAACAATGTGAATCACCAAAATCAGAAGAAGGAGAAAGTGAAAGTGAAGGAAAAAGGACTTAAATATCGATCTGTTTCTCATCCACACCTATCATATCACTTCAGAAGACATGGATTATTCACATCAGAGTAGTCTGGAGTACTTTTATGCTGCCTTTATGTGGATTTTGAAGCTTCAAAATTTTGGTCACCATTCACTTGTATTGTATGGACCTAAAGAGCTGAGATATTCTTCTAAAAATCTTTGATTATGCTCAGCAGATGAAAGAAAGTCAGGGTGAGTAAATGATGGGAGAATTTTCATTTTTGGGTGAACTGTCCCTTTAACTACTGGTACTTTTATGTCCCAGGGGTTGATTTGTTTTTTTTTTAACAGATTTAAACTTTTTTTCTTTATAGTACTGTCAATCAATTAAAGCTTTTTGAATGACTTGAATCACATGATATATTGGTTAATTAATTTTATCATATTAATTAATAATTAATTAGTAATTAATTTAATCAGTTATTCGCATACATCAATATTGGCTGAGAAAAGCACTCAAATTCAAATAATTCAAAGACATTGTGGTAGATGCGTCTATTTTATAGGCAGAGCAAGTTAATACATTTTGATTAAAGATTACACACCTAAAGTTGTTTTTTTTCATTAATTAATCAGTCATAATATGTCCAGGTATGTGTGTTAAGGAAGTAAATAAGTAAAAAAAAAAAATGAAAGAAAGAAATAAAATTGATATGACCTCTTAACAGTCTAACAATCACATAATATAAACACAAACCCAAATTCCAGCATTATATGTTCAGAAAAAACGCGTTACAGATTCTGTCGATTACTATAGAAAAACCAAACAGTAATTATATAAAACATGGAAGAAGTGTTTTAAAATTAAAATGATGGAACTAATAAGCACACAACAATATGAACAAATCAGTAAAACAAATAATGTGAATAAAACCATGGGTGCAGTAGCGGATTTAGGCATGGGCGAAATGTGCAGTTACCCTGTGTGGCATCTTGCGGGAGGGCGGCACGAGACACCCACACAGACCTGTGGCTGAATTGCACTGCTCACAATTATTACACATTTACATTATATTATACATTTTGACATTTTATTGTGTCATTTGTGATTTAGTTGCTATTCCTGATTGATCTGATGCAGTCTGCACTCTTTAATTACAAGGAATGAACCCAACATTAACGCTACATAAAACAAGTACGAACTGAGCAAGTTGTATATTAATAATTTGAGAAAACTTACTAACGTCACTAAAATAAGAATCACAGAACCAATAAACACACAACAACATGAAAAAAAAGGTATAAGAACAGTTAGGCAGATTACACCTTGTACAGTTTTTTTGTTAAAATGGAAATATGCTATTGTAAATGCTAATATTAGCAGAATTATTGTCATCTTCACACCCAACAGAGCAAACACAGTCACGCAACCCATTGAGAGTGTCGCACCGACTATACAACACACAAATGATGTGAGCGCTAAGAGTGAAATGTCACAGCTATTTATTTCTGTGCATTTCGGTATTTTATTGTTTCCAGTAGTGAAAAATAAGAACGCAAAAGCTCCGATTGTGATCCCAGGAGCGGCTTGGCATGCTACGAGCACGTCCGACCACGTCCTAATGCTAATAATTGTTCCAAAGGCTAATGCTAATCCCATGATCACAAAAAAAACCACTACAGTGCCTGGAAGTAGAAAAAAGAAAAATAGTTTCATGATGATTGGAAATGATCTGCCGGACGTCATGAACCCTTCATTTAGTTCATTGCTTAGAAGAGTCGCTAACGATGAGCACAAGGCCAAATTTAGCGGTATAGCGACATCTGGACTCAGAGTATTTGTTAAAATTACTATTAAAACAAGAACTGCTGCAAATCCTGCCACGTATTTCACATCTCTGTCCATCACTTTAGTGAAAATAACAAGAGCTGCTGTTGAAATGAGGAAAATCCATTGCAAAATTCCAAATACGCCTTCTAAATTGTCATATATCACAGATGAGCGAAGATTTTCTTCATTTACATCTTGACTGGCATCATCTTCAAGTCTTGTCTCGATTTCTCGCAGTCTTTTCAAAAGCTCTAGCCTTTCTGTTTCTAACTCATGCGTCTCGTTCAATGTTGAGTAAAATGTTTCTCTATTGAGCCAAACTAACTTGTGTATTTCCTCTAGAAGAGCTGTAGTTTGAGCAGGTTTTGGTTCAGAGTTGGTGACGATGTGAAATCGGCCTCGACATGCGTCGATGATTTCTCCAACTCTCTCTGTGTTTCTGTCAGGTTTCTGCGGGTCCTTCTGGAGCAGAAGAACGATGCAGTACTGCAGAACCTGTGCTCCCAGCAGCTCCTGGACTTGTTGGAGAAGATCACACTGTTCAGATTGTAGATCTTCCAGACCGAGGGTGATCAGAACAGCGTGAGGTCCAGGAGAAGAGAGAGACAGAGCTGTATTAAAGTCCTGACTCGCTGGATTCTTCTCACAGAGGTTTGGTCCAGTGATCAGCATCATTACACGACCCTCATCTGTCATGACTTCACTCTTCATCATCTGTCTGCTGACTTTCCTTCCTAACAGAATATCTGCAGCTCTGAATCTGGAGTCACTTTTGACTCCAAAGATCAGGATTCTCACATCTGCATCATGAGAAGCTGTAAGAGAAAGTGAAACCAACAGTGTGACTCATGCATTTACATGCTAACTTTAATATAGATAAGAATACATAAAATCAATGATATGTAAACATTAAAATATTTGGTTTGTGCATGAAATGTATCCATAAACGTACATAATTCAATTACATGATCAAATAAAATTTTTGGTTGCAGTAACAGTAGAGGAGAGCAGATACGACACCTAGTTGTACAGATGTGATGTGAAATGCAAGAATCAGTGTGATGATCCATTTTGGTTTTGTCCTGGTTAACTTCATCTTACAACCTGAAGAATAAAGCAAAAACATCTTAATGTTATCTTAGACCACGTCCACACTTATGTGTTTTTGTTCGAAAATCCATTCATTTTGCTACGTTTCGCTACGTTGTGTTTAGTCACAACCTGCAGCACATATACTTTAATACTCATGTGCACATTGCTTAATTCAAGAAGTGTTTTGTGCTACTGTAGAGCCGAGGAGGGCGGGGCCGGGCTGGAATGAGACACACCCGGTCCCCAATCAGCCTGATGGGGCGCGCGAGGGATAAAGGCGGCCGGGGACGACAGTTCGAGAGAGAGAGAATTGCAGGCAGCTGTACTGTGTGTTTTTGGTTGTGTGTTTTGTTTAAATTGTTTATTAAATTATTATTTATATTATTAAGCCGGTTCTCACCTCCTCCTTTCCACTGAACCCCCTTACAGCTACTAATTCCACATTTCCTCCCATTATATTGTATTTATTTATGTATTTAATTTACCACTACTTGAACAACTGGAAACGGCCTGTTTTTCTTTTGTTTTTTGCAAGCACTCGTGTTGTCCCGTGTTGTAGATATGCCTCACCTTAGGTAAAAGTTCTCTCTTATACACTGCTGAATGATAATACAATGTACTTTGAACCCTTTTACAATATTCGCAAGCTTTACATCCTAAAACTAAAACTCACAACCACAAAATAAACATCTTGGGTTTCTAGAGATAAGTGATACCACTTCTTTTTAATTTAGCTACTACAAAGGCCAATACAACTAATACAAGGACCAATACTAATACTTTAATTAAATGGAAAATGTGTGTGATTTCTGGGGTTAATAGATTAAGCAATTTAGCATTATATTGGACATTTCTCATTAACATTAAAAAACTGCAATAATTGCACTGTTTGCACTTTTCTGCATGTGTTAAGATGAAGTTGTAATAGTTTTAGTATTAGACAATATCTGCAAGCAATTTTATTTTTACACTTTAAAGGGGTCATGACATGAGGAAGCAAATTTTCCTTGATCTTTTGACATATAAGAGGTCATATAACATATAAGAGGCTGCGTGCCCACTCTACCAGGGGTGTAGCAGCCTCCTGGGCTCTGACCAACGGCGCCTCTCTAGCAGACATTTGTAGAGCAGCGGGCTGGGCAACACCTAACACCTTTGCGAGGTTCTACAACCTCCGGGTTGAGCCGGTTTCGTCCCGTGTGTTGTCAGGTTCAAACAGGTAAGTCTCGGGACAGCCGGCCGGGTGTACCGCTTGCGCATAGCGCCTTTCCCCTCCCTTAAGGCGAAGACGTGCACTCTTTCTCCCAGTCGCGTTCACAAAAGTGTGGACCCTGGATGTCCTTCCTCCTTAGCCCTGTGGCTAACCAGTTTTCGGAGAAACTCGCCGCCGGCCCAGTACGTGTGCTAATTAGGCCCTGTACTGGGTTAGGTGCTCCACATGCACTGGTTACCCCATTGGTAACCCCATGTGATGTATTTTCCGCAAAGTGGTTTCCCCATTGGTAAACCGCATCTTCCTTGGGCAGACGCCCCTCTGCCCTGGGTCACCGTGTCTGTAGAAACTCCTCCCCCCTCGGGTAGGACCTACCACGGGACCCTTCCACATGACGTGCTTCCGACTAGACTCGGTAAGACCATGTGACGTATTTCCACTTAAAAGCCCCCCCTCTCTGGGTGGGGTGTGGTCTCCGCGGTGTCCTCTTTGGAGGTACACCCCCCAACATGGACCTTATATGGCCCCCAGCTGAACGATTTTGTTCCTTTTGGGGAGGAAAAAAAAAGAGAAAAGGTCGTGGTTGGGCCGGCCGGCCGGTCCTCATTTTTTTGTGCACTCCCTGAGGTGCAGGGGACCGTTTGACGCCCACAAGAGCGTTGGGGGAGGTTACGTGATGGCTGGGTGCGCTGGCTACGAGGCACACAGAGGTCTGCCCGTCTCGCCTCGCTAGTCCACGTAACACAGTTCAGTAGTCGTGGCATTTTGTATAGGGACCCCTAGTGTCACTTCATCGACACAACGTCGAGTGTGTGACAGAAGGGGACCGTCTCGGTTACTATCGTAACCTCCGTTCCCTGATGGAGGGAACGAGACGTTGTGTCCTTCCTGCCACAACATCGAACTATCCGTTGAATGGGCCGGGACCTTATCTCGGCTCCTCAGTACAAAACCTGAATGAGTGGTTGCATTCCAGCTCCTTTTATACCCATATTTCCGGGGGAGTGGCATGCAAATTCCACTCGCCAATTCTCATTGGCCTTTTCTCAAAGATCAGAGATCTCTGGGGCTCCCAGGAGCGACCCCTAGTGTCACTTCATCGACACAACGTCTCGTTCCCTCCATCAGGGAACAGAGGTTACGACAGTAACCAAGATATTTTTTTCATTTATATGCACTAATATAAAAATACACAGCAACAAACAGAAATAATTGTCTACATACATTCTTACTAAAACATTTTCAGCCAAAAATGTATCAAACTTACCAAATCTAGCACTGATTGTGATTCTGAAGTTTGAATCAAAGACTATATTGAAACTAAGTATTGTACTGTCATTGCCACACTGACCTGAGGATGCATGGCAGGTTTGAGAACACTGATATTTTTGTTTATTACTTTTGAATATTTTAGCCTAACGTCATTAGCCAGAAGAGCTGTTATTAAAGGTTTGGGCAGCGCAAACTACAGTATGTTGTAGCCGAAAGTAACCCCTCAATATCAAGGATTTTCTTCATTTACATCTTGACTGGCATCATCTTCAAGTCTTGTCTCGATTTCTCGCAGTCTTTTCAAAAGCTCTAGCCTTTCTGTTTCTAACTCATGCGTCTCGTTCAATGTTGAGTAAAATGTTTCTCTATTGAGCCAAACTAACTTGTGTATTTCCTCTAGAAGAGCTGTAGTTTGAGCAAGTTTTGGTTCAGAGTCGGTGACGTTGTGAAATCGGCCTCGACATGCGTCGATGATTTCTCCAACTCTCTCTGTGTTTCTGTCAGGATTCTGCGGGTCCTTCTGGAGCAGAAGAACGATGCAGTACTGCAGAACCTGTGCTCCCAGCAGCTCCTGGACTTGTTGGAGAAGATCACACTGTTCAGATTGTAGATCTTCCAGATTGAGGGTGATCAGAACAGCGTGAGGTCCAGGAGAAGAGAGAGACAGAGCTGTATTAAAGTCCTGACTCGCTGGATTCTTCTCACAGAGGTTTGGTCCAGTGATCAGCATCATTACACGACCCTCATCTGTAATTATTTCATGCTTGATAATCTGTCTGTCCTCCTGTCGTTGGTCTTTCCTGCCGAGAAGAGTGTTTGCAACTGAAGGCTGGGCAGAATTTCTGCCTCCAGCAATCAGGAAATGAAAAGTGAAACCAAAAATTCAAATGATGCTAATATTTTTTTTTTTACACGGAAACTTTAGTATAACATTTGTGTTTATAGTGTAGAGGAGAGATGCTACTGTACCTTCTATTTGTAAAACTCTGATGTAAAATGCAAAAATCAGTGTGAGGATCCAGTTTGGTTTTGTCGCAGTTAATTTCATTTTACAACCTGAAGAGTAAAGATAGTATGTAAAATCAATATGTATGATCAATACAAATGATAAAGAGCTGACATTGCTTACAATCAGTTTATCTTCAGAAGTGGAGTTTAGTCCTACTTCTTGCCAATGAGGATTGGTTTGTTGTTATAATATATACAGTGATAACCAGTACAACAGTTTTCTGAAAAGGGAAGTTCAGTCACATGACAGTGGTGCTCATAATGCCGTTCACAACCCTTAAAGGGATAGTTCACCAAAAAATGAAAGATCTGTCATAATTTACTCACCCTCATGTTGTTTTAAACCTGTATGACTCTCTTTAATCTGTGAAACACAACATAGCAGACAGAATGTTAGTCTCAGTCACCATTCACTTGCATAGGATTTTAAAAGATGCAGTGAAAGTGAATGTTGACTGAGGCTAACATACTGCATAACATCACCTGTTGTGTTCCACGGAGGAAAGAACGTAAAACGGGTATGGAACAGCATAAAAAATGGTAATGTCTTAAGCAGTTTTGCTTCTCAAGTAAATTAATCTTTTCATAAGTATTTTTAGATGTTTTTACTCAATGACGATATAATTTTTTATTTATTTATTTATTTATTTTTTGCATTGTGTGAACCTATTAGCATTAATGTTAGCTTGACATCTAAGCTCTCTCCCTAAAAGCTTCATCAATAGAAAAAAAAAAAAAAATATATATATATATATATATATATATATATATATATATATATATATATATATATAAAATAATAATAATAATAAAAATATTTGAATTTGCATTGAAGTGACTGCACCAAAATGCAAATATAAAAAAATAAGGCGGAAATGCGTCATCATAGTCTGTGAAAAGGGTCCAATGTAAAGTCCAGAATCTAAGCTTTAAAACGACACCTATTTTGTTCAGATCAAGCAAGTGATTATTAATTTATTATGTAATTATTATCATTTTTTTTTTCCCGCAAGGAGCGGGGAGCGCCCTCCACTGGCCCGGTTTAAGCTCAGTTCAATTAATCATTATAGAAAAAATATATATATATATATATATATATATATATATATATATATATTAAATTTTTTTGTGATTTCTTTCCCCTTTTTCACCCAATTTGGAATGCCCAATTCCCAATGTGCTTTTAAGTCCTTATGGTCGTGTAGTGATTCGCCTCAATCCGGGTGGTGGAGGACGAATCCCAGTTGCCTCCGCATCTGAGACCATCAACCCGCGCAACTTATCACGTGGCTTGTTGAGTGCGTTGCCACGGAGACATAGCGCATGTGGAGGCTTCACGCCATCCACTGCGGCATTCACACTCAACTCACCACGCGCCCCACTGAGAACGAACCACATTATAGCGACCACAAGGAGGTTACCCCATGTGACTCTACCCTCCCTAGCAACTGGGCCAATTTGGTTGCTTAGGAGACCTGGCTGGAGTCACTCAGCACGCCCTGGATTAGAACTAGCGAACTAGCGAACTCCAGGGGTGGTAGCCAGCGTATTTTACCACTGAGCTACCCAGGCCCCCATATACATATATTTTTTAAAAATGTCATAATTATTGAAAAAGAAGTTGATAAAAATATATAATGCAATTTCTTGTGATGATATATGCAATATGAGAGATTTATAAACAATCTTAGTGCGCCGGTCATTTTTGACCGGGAACTCAAAATGTGTTCGCACAAAATGAACACAACACAAGGGTTAATGTCAGAAAATTCACTTCACCTCTAGAGTCACAAAGTCAATACGCTGAAACAGCACTTCTTAGAGCAGCAAAAACCACAAGAGCACTGAGCACATTTTCTACAAATGCATTGAAAGAACTGATATCATTTCTGAAATCACAATCACAGAGCCAGTAAACACACAACTACATGAAAAATCAATAAGAGAACAATTGATACGATAATAAGCCTCCTATTTTCCTTCTGTAAACTGAACCATTCGCCAGTAAATTCGTCCTCCTGTCTGCTGTCTTTCCTTCCTAGGAGAGTGTTTACAACTGAAAACTGGGCAGAACTTTTGCCTCCAACAACCAGGACCCTAAGATTAGTTTACTTACAAACTCACATTCAGTACATCAGTTGTTGATGCAAACAATGCAAGCGTTCATCACATTTGTGATTATATTTAGTATAGAGGAGAGTACAGACACTGCCTTCTATTTGTACTGACGTGATGTGAAATAAAGGTGTTTACGTGCAATGCGACTTTGGGATAACAGGCAAATATCTACAGTACGTGTGCCGATTACTTTATGCTTAAACTGTTATGACCTTACTGCGATAAAGGAAAGCCATTTTGTTTAAATGACCACACACATTGTTGGCTTATTAAGCATTATCGGTGTAAGAACGTGCATGTAAATGTCCTCAATGTTAAATAAATTCCTAAGAACTGACCAAGTTTTCCATAAGCACTTTGAGAGCTAAATGCACAACAACATGGAAAAACCAAGAAAGAAACAACAAACTCCATCAGTTCGTTCTTTAAATGGAAATATGCCAGCGTAAATGCTGATATTAGCAGAATTAGTGCCGTCTTCACACCCAACGGAGCAAACACTGTCAAACATCCAACTGCGAATGTCGCAATCAGAGTTGTCGGAGCATACGGGTTTAATGGAATAGATTTGGCACAAATAAACACCGAATGTAACCCCAGTAGTGGTTAGCATGTTACCACATCAGACCACGTCCAAATGCTAGTAATTGTTTCAAGGATCACTCCTAAACCTGCTATGCAAACTATACTTGGGAATGGAAAAAGCACCAAATTTACTGGAATAGCGACATTTGGACACATGAACGTTTCGTAATGTGAATGTAAATGCAACAAGTGCACATAACAGTGCTCCGAAATTAAAAATTTCCTGCCTTCCTTCACTGAAAATAACAAGAGCGGTCAGTGAAACAAGGTGAAACCATCCAACAATTCCAACTTTTCCTCCTAAAGTGTTATATATTACAGACGAGAGCTGATTTTCTTCATTCACATCTCGACCGGCCTGCTCTTGGAGTCTTTTCTCTGTATCTCGTGGTGTTTTCGAAAGCTCTGCGCTCTCATTCAATGTTCTAGTAATTGTTCCAAGAGTCACTCCTAAATGATCTGTAATGCAAAGTTTATTTACAAACTCAAAGTAGGTAATTATACCAACGCTGGAAGTGTTGTTCAGTCTTTTATCGCAGCTCTTTTACTTGGTTAACCTGTTTTGCATAATGTGATTGTTGTACTGATGTTACTGATAACCGGGGTGGAATATGCATGTACTGTAGGTTAAAAGCAAAGGCATGCATTTATGAAAGCTTCCTAAATATGCAAACAAACTGAAAGTAAACTGCAAATTTGTTTTGATCCACATTAGGCATATAAATGTATTTATTAGGCGAATAAGTTGATCAAAACGTCTATTCTGAATTCATAAAACTAATACAATTGATGTTTTCTTTGAGAAATGTAATTGCTTAAAACAAATGATCATGAGAGCGCTACATAAGTGCAATTTTCATGCCAGCGGAAAGTGCAAGTGGGCATTGGTGGGAGTGTTTACGTGCAAACTGTGGGTGTATGCACAAAGTGCCCGTAAGCGTGTCCATATTTGTATCATTATAATTCATTGCATACAGTCAGTTTACACTACCAACTTCTTATGAATATGCTGTCTTGGTTTATATCGCTGGTGCTTGAGGGAATGGACTATATAATAGGATAGAATAGCATATTAGCACTTTGCACATGCAATTTCATCAAACCCACTTGTGCCTAGACTTAGCGCATGCTAGCACGAAAATACCAAAACTTCATGGCCATGACCACTGACTTTCTGCTTATGACTTAAAGCATGGTGCTGCACTCTTAAAATAGGGCCCCATGTTTTCAGTTTAGTCCACCAACAGGTTGTGTTGGATCTTACCCAGACTTGGGACAGATAATCTTTAGACCACAGTTGTCAAAAGGTCTTTAAAGATTTGTTTAAAATACCAAACCGTTCACATGTAACACAACAAATTTGATGATGAGGAAACCAAACAGGAAGTGAGGTTGAATCGTGGCAACAGCTTGGTGTATTGAAATGAAACTTGGTAATTGTCATTGCCACGTTACCATAAGGGTGCATAGCTGGTTTGAAGGCATTGAAAATGTATATTTTTGTTTATGACTTTTGAAATGTTTTGCCTGTCATGAGCCAGAAGATGCAAAGAGGCTGTTTTTTTTTTTCTCCCCAATTTGGAATGCCCAATTCCCAATGTGCTCTTAAGTCCTCGTGGTGGTGTAGTGACTTGCCTCAATCCGGGTGGCGGAGGACGAATCTCAGTTGCCTCTGTGTCTGAGACCGTCAATCCGTGCATCTTGTCACGTGGTTTGTTGAGCGCGTTACCATGGAGACATCACACTATTCTCAACAGCATCCACGCACAACTCACCACGCACCCCACCGAGAGCGAGAACCACATTATAGCGACCACGAGGAGGTTACCCCATGTGACTCCACCCTCCCTAGCAACCGGGCCAATTTGGTTGCTTAGGAGACCTGACTGGAGTCACTCAGCACGCCCTGGATTCGAACTCACGACTCCAGGTGTGGTAGCCAGCGTCAGTACTTGCTGAGCTACCCAGACCCATCTCTGACAGATTCTTAATATCTTTTGGTATTTTGTTTCTCACATAATTTCATTAAAGGAATATTCCGGGTTCAATACAAATGAAGCTCAATTGACATTTGTGGCAAATGTCATTCATGCAAATGTCATTTTTGGTGACATGCTTCTATCAACTAATGTTATTCTTTGTTAATCTATTATATTTAAAAACATATTTTAAGTGTATCATTATTGTAGAGATTTTGTTTTGTAGCACAGCATTCAACTCTGGTGACTTTGAGAGAAGCATTTATTTTTTTATTATGATTATTTTCTTAAATAAGTATAGCATTTATGTAACAGTTGGCTAAAGCGTTTCTAAAAGAGGCTATTTAGACTAGTGTCAGAAATTAACTTTTCTTTTAAGGGGCAACATTTGCCCCCCGGAGTTGTTTTTAGGGGCATTTTTCACCATTATGAGGGAGTTGTTAGGGCATATTTTTTCTAACCACACAAAGTCTCGAATAAAAAGAAATATATCAGATGTTATGAATAAAAAATGGAAATCATACGGTTTTTCAATTTCTGTTTAATTTCTGTCACCTTCAGTGGTATTTTTACCCTGAGCCCTTGTTAATTTCTGACCCGTTCACGAACACGTTCTTGTGCTAAAAAAAAGCAAGATGCAGCACAATGAATAAGGCAGAACACATGTGTCTCGAGACGCGTTTTTAACGATTTAACTTCTTTTATGGCGTCTAAAAACACAGCAAAACAATTGAATTGAGGACAGGGGAAGCTTTATGTGGAGCATTGAGTGAGGATGCGCATGTGGATTAATGTGGAAATCTTGTATGTCGATTGCACCTGACACATGCATAAATTCTCCTCCCCTTCACATCTGACACAATAGTCTTAATTCATGTTTCACAGCTGTTTTAACAAATTGTCACATACTTCAACAGTGCATCTTGAATTATAAGGATTTATTGTTTATACAGTTGAAGGACATCTACTTTGTGCATGACACTAGTAATTTTTACAACAATTGTTTACAGACAGATTGTTTCACTTTTAATATTTTTATAGTACAGTGACCTCTTATATGTCAAAAGATCAAGGAAAAGTAGATTCCTTATGACATGACCCCTTTAAATGATTTGGATTTCCCGGCACTACATGAGAGAGAACACACGTTGGGATGATACACCACTGTTTGACTGCAGATATACAGTAGCTAAGCAAATAGCTGAGTTTAACTATCAGAAAAACTTTTAGTCAGTTAATCCGCAACACTGCTGACATAAGGTTAATAGTTGGTCTCTATGGGTGCTGTGTTATGCTTGTTTAATGATGACTTGTTTCTTTTAACATGAATATTGCCAGAACGCTTCTTCATTGCCTTATGTTTCCACAGTTCATGTAGTCATGCTGTTAGCTAAGGTCAAAACGTCTCCTTTTCTGTTATTGCAACATCTTGGTTCATACATTTTAGTTGTTTGTGTTGGGGTATGGTGGATGTTATCGTCCAAAGCACAGCCAGGGGCGCTTCGCTTTTTTAATTCTGTCAAAAGCACACATTTGCCTAAATGAACAGACATGATTTAAAGTCTCAATGCTGCACGTTAAAACAGCTGTAAATCTGAAATCGTACCCTGGAGATATAATTTCTCAGTGCTTCTGTTAGACGTCCTGCTCTAAATCTGGAAATGTATCCTGCAACGAGAAGTATCTATTTACCATGGCCGCATCTTCTGGCTCGAAACGAAAACGAAACATCAAATATCCGTTACACTCAGCAGGGCTCTCCCAGCACAATCAGCCATTTCCAAGACGTTCTTTCGAATGACGAATGATGTGGAAAATATGGGACATTTCGGGTTGGCCAAAAGCCGGAACAGATAAGGCCAAAAATCTGTGACCTATAAAACACCCTAAGCACCAGATTGTCTAGTTAAAGGAATTCACCCAAAAATGAAAATTGTGTCACTATTTACTCACCCTGATGTAGTTCATAAACAAACTTTCATGCTTGCGTGGAACAAAATGCAGAAATCAGTAGAATTTCCATGCTGCCCTTTCTCGTGCAAGGAAACCCGCTCAAATCTCATTCTCGCTTATGCATATTCATATTTGGCACATCGCGTTCATTTACAAGACACTCGAGAACCAATAGCATATAACATTATTGATGTCAATCCTGACATGATAGACCATGATGCATGGAGTTTGAATTTGCACATGTGCACAACGACTTAAATTTCAGTCTGTTCCTCACAGAAAGCTACCATATGCTTTCAGAAGACGTGGAATATAGCGATATAGTGTTGCATAAACTAATTTTATGGTGCTTTTTTGTCATATTTGAAGCTTGACAGTGCCTGTCCCCATCATTAAAGAAAGCAAATGAGAATACTTAATAAGCAACTACTTTTTTGTGTTACCACCGAACTTCAAAACGCTGTCTGAAGAATTCATGACAACTGATATTATTGAAGAACTCTGTACAAACTGTCCTTACTGCTCCCAAATTTGTTTGGTTCATCATTTGCCGTCTCATGGAGAGATGGTCATGCATGGCACTGGTTATAGAAAATTCACAGCTCAGTAGGCAATAGATTTTGTAATCTCTTTCAATCATCGACGGCTGGTCATGTGTGAGTTTACTGATGCAATCTGCCAATCAAGAGAAGAGTTGACAACAATCAAGCGACCACCAGTCAGGTGGAATAATGAGCTCCTTCCTTCCAAACGAAAACATTCCCGATCCATTACAAATACTGTCAAACTGAGAGACAGATTGGCGAAAATGTACCCAAAAGGATGTGCCACATGCACATGAGTAAATGATTGATTTTTCACCTTCAATGTCTGTGTGTTAATTTGCCAAGAACAGGGCCGTGTCATTCGTATGTTTCAGCCAAGATAATATGACGTAAGCCAGATCATCTAATTGTGCTCTTTTCTCTAGGGGTTATTTGGTTAATCAAACACACGACTGGATTATCTTCACAGTGATAATTGCACAATCATCTGTGTATTGTAATGGGCTCGTGTATATCGATAATTAAAACCATCGTAATGAATGCAGCAATTGATTGGCATCAGAACAGAGCAACATGATGATGTCACATGCTCTTAAAATATTAGGAATATGCAAGTTTTTAAATAATCTATATTTGCTCGAAATTATAAAAAGAAATTATACAAACAGTAGAGTGCCCCTAAAATGTATAGTGACTATATTGTGGTCCATAGATAATGTGCTGATGCAGACTGATTGCACTTTATATTCTGTGACAGTCGTTGAAAGTTTTACTGCTGAAATCGGACTACGTTTATCAATTTCAAATCACTGCCCCCAGTGGCCGAAGCTGGAAGTGATGTTGAGATTATTGGCACGTTTCCACAGGGTGGCGCCAAAAGCGAGTTGTATTTTTAGTCATAAATGATGTAATACAGTCAATGAACCATACTGTATGTCCTAACCCAAACCCCAACCCTAAACCTAACCGTCAGTGGAGTAAAAATGTCATTTTAGAGCAAAAATGCAACCTCTGAATCGTGCTTGTAATTGTTTATGTCAACGCGATTACTTCCTGGTTTCCACGGGACCAGAAGCAGTGCCTCGTATAGACTTAGACCCTCCCATGCTAAGTAGCATATCGGGCAGTAAGTTCTCTCCAGCGTTTCCGGTCGCTGGCCATGGTCTCGACGTCATCCCACGTGGTGTTTAGTGTCTCCAGGTTTTGGATAAATGTTCTCCTCCACGTGTTTCGAGGGCATCCTCGTTGACGTTTCACGCCTGGTGGTACCCATCTCATTGCGATCTTGGGGATCTGGTGGTTTCTCAATTCGAAGAACGTGGCCAGCCTATCTGAGTCTCCTGTGGGCGACGATGATGTGGAGCTTGCACGCGTCACTCCTTTCGTGCACCTCTTCGTCAGATCTTGAGGATTCGGCATAAGCACAAAATTAAGCCACAAAACAACAAAATTAAACCACAACAAAACTAAATTTAACCACAGCATTACAAAAAAGCCACAGCACAATGAAATTAGGCTACAAAACAATGACATTAAGCCATAACACAGCAAAATTAACAACAATGCAATAGTCGCAACCAACAAAATTAAGCCACAACACATTACAAACGCCACAACACAATATTAAGCCACAGCACAACAGAACAATCACGATGAAATTTAGCCACAACACAATGCACATAAGCCAAAACAGAACTAAATTAAGCCTTTTCTAATATTTTTGTTGTGTTGTGGCTTAATGTTGCCGTGTTTTAAGCTTTTATTTGCTTGAGTTGTGCACCTCTGGGCCACCGTATTTCAGGGTACAAGAACGTTCTGAAGCAACATGTTGATTTCCATATGATCACACTACTTATTCAGATTCAATTGAATGTTGCACACAAACAGTTTCGGTAACATTTTTAGGCAGCTAACATCAAAAGTCCATGAATCAAAACAATCAGCATTTGCTTGACATGACAGCAGTCTTGAAAGGTGAACCACCTATGAGCATTTGTTTCACTGTCACCTAGGGCATTTAATAGTTAATAATCTGTCAGTTTGTCACGTCATAGCCATCGAAAGATATGGGACGAAATGTTCAGTTGCGCGGTTTAAGGAGCTATAATATTGACTTTTCCTCTGGCTGCAATTTCATCTTCATAAAGGACCTGCTGACCTGCACTCCATCCACTGCGACAGCTCAATATTCATCATTTTTACAGCTTGGCACATAAAGACAGGAAATTAAGCAGGGATGTACGGTAGGTCTACAAAACTAATAAATATCT